>NW_010126233.1:0-36709 GCF_000699245.1 Pterocles gutturalis
TCAGGGCTGTGGGTGCCCTCAGGGCCCTGACAGAAGGGTCCTGGTGTAACCGACCTGTTCATCGCCTGACAATCACCTGTTGTTTTAATGCTGTGTTTATGAAATGTGCAGGAATGTCTTGGAAAACTACAGTGACTTCCACAGGCTGCCTATTTTCCCTATAAGCTAAGACTCCCATCATAAACACAGGGCTCCCCGGCACCCACCGGACAAGCAGGATGGCATCCTTCACCAGGATTGTGGTGAGCAGGAGAGAAAAGCACACTTCAAAATCAAACATCTCCCAGCCCTCCTCACACATCCTCACAGAGACGTGGCCTCCAGCTCCATGTGAGGTGGTGCTTTCTCTCTATTCCCCAGTATTCCTGACAATAGGCACTATTCCCAGTTGCCTGGGAGATGTTGTGTGGTAGACCCTGTGAACAAGAGATGATACGCAGAATTCTAAAACTCTTAAATGTTTTATAGCAAAAATACAGGAAAACTAAGAGAAATGAAACATATTGTAGTTCAATGAGGTAGGCCAACAACTCAACTGAGCAGGACCATAGTTTCTAAATAAACATTTGAACATATTGAACTGCATAGTCCTTAAATTATCACAGTGTGTTACTGCAAGCAGATTTTCTTTCATGTTAAAGAAAAAGAAAAGAAAGAAAACAAAAAGTCAAGAAATATTTTTCTTAAGAGGTCAGTCAGAAAGTTACCTTCTGTGGGATCCAACTTCTCTGCCTAAAAACTCTACATCTAGCCTACAAGCAATACAGAGTGATGGTCACCCTCCAAGGGGAACTTTTCTTAAAATAAATATCTAAGACAGCTTGAAGGAATCAACCTGGAGACAGCCATTTCTCTCCCCCGAGGCCAAGCAACTATATTAGACACCTGACTTCAAGATGTCAATTATTAGGTGGTATGAGTGCATCCCAATGGCTAAGAAGCCATCACACTGCGTGAACATCATTAGCAGGGAATTCATGCAAAGCTTCTCCCCAATGAAGGACATGGAGAACCCAACCTTTCTCCTAAGACTTGGAGAATCAACAGAGGGAGCTCCCTACACACTCTCCATCCCAGGCAAGACACTGCTGCTGCTCGCCTACCCTAGCTAGCGGGCCTCCTCAAACCCACGTCTGTAAACTAGTGTGTATGCACAGAGGACTGTTGGAATAAAGGGCTTTAAGAGAAAGCAAACCATCCCTCCACTTTTCCTGGGAGCCAAGGAAAGGATATAGAAGGAATATGCAGTGAACTCTGGAACTGGGCTCAATGATCTCCACTACAAACCTCAGGTCACCAAAGCCCTTCTAGGCTCTACAGCAGGATAAAGTGTGCTGAGTAGTCCTCAGCTCCCTTCAGGAGCTCACAGAATCAGGAAACTCAATGGAGTCCACCTGCATTGAGATGTATATGTGTTTGGAACGTTTAGACAATCAGCTCGCTTTCGGCAGGCTACGTCAAGTTTTCACACTGCTAGTGGTACTTGGTGTTACTTGTCTGATACACCTTCAAAGATGGTGATGGAAATGTGTAGGACTTGTGCAAGATCTGTGGGGGGCTTGAGAATTATCTTCTGCTTGTGAGCAGAAGGAATTTTCACAAAGATCTGCTAAGTCTTGCTTGGCTGCCAGAATAGGGAATTATACAAAAGACAGTCCTGAAACACTTCTTGGCAGGGTGAAGTTTGTCCACTGAAGACAGGGAAGGATTTTCTCATATTGAAGACAACATCTACAAGGGCTGCTCGGATTAGGTTACCGTATCCCTTGATTCCTAACGTTGAGATCAGCAGGAGTAAGATAGATAGGTGTGTGTTGTTGTTTGGTTTGTTGTTGGGTTTTGGTTTTTTTTTTGGTTTATTTTTTTTTAAGTGATTCTGAGTGTTTAGAAGGCAGCAGGATGGGATATGAACACCTGCAGTCTTCCAGGGCCCTCAAAGAAAGGAGCTTAGAGTGTGAGGACTGAGATTCATTAGGTCAGAAGGTAGTGTTGGAGACACCAGTCACACTTTAGGAGATGTAAATTCTCAGTGCTCATCTACAGAACAACACAGGGGGATTAAGACAAGCAGAAGGCTTCATGGACTCCTCATTCAGACAAAGTCTGGTGGAGGGGCTTCCTTTCCTTTCAACACTAACAAAATCCTCTGCCACTCCTAACAAAAGCTTCTTTGAGAGGAAATTATCATTAAGGCAAAGTTCAGTAAATTTGACTCACTTTATTGTCCAAGACCTCTGGAGTTTTGAAAAATAAATCTAGACTCCTGAACTCAAAATGCAGTTTGTCCCTCTGCACCAGGATGTCCCACGCTGCATGACAGAGGAGACTCAACAGAGTCAGCATGAAGCCATTTTGTTCCCATCTTGTGAGGGTGGGGACAGACCAGTTTCACACAGGCTCTGCTGAAGACATAGATATGAGAACCCTGAGGAAAATCAGTCTGCCCTGTTAACCTCCCTGTCCTACAGAGTTTCATTTTTCAAGTCATTACACAGCAGAAGTATTCTCTAGCATAGTGGTTGGTCTGTGTTAGAGCTTCCTTCGCCACCATGATATACAAATTATATGGAGAGATATTACAGCTTCCTCTCTGTGGGAGAACGGGGTCTGAGAACCTTAACAGCATGTCCTACATTTTTAACTCATGACCTCTATTGCTTGTTTGTTTTTTATTCCAAATTGAAAGTACTTGACAGCTATTCTGATCTCAGGCTACTGATAATGTGCCTGCAGCTTAAATGTCACCCATTCTAAGGGGTGTGGGTGTAGATATCAAAAGCAAAACAATCACTTCTCTCTTTCACTTGATCTCTGGGGCATCCGACCCAGATTTAGCATTATCTGAAGTATTCAGCGAGTGCTTCCACAGATGTGTAGCTCCTTTTGAAGAACTGTCTCAAGCATCATTTTAAGCCTTGGGTATAAAATAAACTTCAAATCTGTTACAGCTTGAACAAAAAGCAAAGCTGGCAGCCATTCTTTCCTTTAAAGACCTCTGTTTACTGTAGAGAGTTTTAGCCACGTTTTAATTTCAGAATTTCTTAAATATGTATTTTCTGAGAAATAAACATAGATGACTTAACTGTAAATTAAACCTGAGTCCCTTGGCTGCTAGCCCAGGCATCTACCAAGAAGGCCGACTGTCTTGCAAGTTCAGCTCCATCTCCCTGGCTGCCCTATTGCCAAGGACAAGCTCTGTTTATGTTCCTCGTAAAATGCGTGTATTCACTGGCACAGGGATCAGCAAACCAGAGCTTACCCTGTTAGACTTTCGGCTCCCAAGTAGTCTCATATGGCTGCAGGCCTGCACGGTTACATACACACAGGTACAGGATAGAAAAATTCTTCCGTCGGTATAGAAAAACCCATGCATCAGTACTGAGCATCAGTACTGAGGCTGGTAGGTAGATACTGCCTAGTTGCTTATGTCCTGGAAGGCAAAAGAAGAATCCGAAATGAAACCAGCTAGTAAAGCTGCAAGAGTGGCTGGAGAGGGAGTGGTGTGGGTGAGATGGGTGACAGCAGAGTGAGCGGCCCAAACGCGGGGGGTAAGGTAGGAGGTAAAAGAGAAAACAGGAGCCAGCCCTCCGGTGAGTTTGGCGGTGGCAGTGGCTGGCTTGCTACAGGTATGGCCATGCATTGTGCACCTTGGTCCTTCCTGGGGATACACTCCTAAACTCCATGCTCCTAGTTTCTAGTCACTGCACAGACAAAGCAGTGATGCAGATGTCTCTGTTGACTCTGAATCCACTCGATGTATCCCTGGAGAGCCTTGGGGGAGTCTGTGGTTCCTGTAACTGCCAGGACTACAGTATCTGAAAACTGTGCAATTGCTATTAGCAGTAACAAGCTTTTGAAGAAACACTGTGTGTAAACACCGCAGAGGATCTGCAGGGAGGTCTGCATCCTAAGGCATTCCTCCTTGCCAGTGACAGACACAATAGCACATTCTTAGTTTTAAAGAATTTTTTTCACTTAATAATAAATGCAGTAGATGAACAGTATAAATTTCAGCAGCATGGAAAATAGCCAGGTGAACCAACAAAAAACTGTGCTGCTGCTTTAAAATAGCAGATCATTATATGTCAGTCAGAGCACGGCAAATGGAAAGGATTTGAGTGTGTTCCTACTTGATGCAGATCTGGCAGAAGCTTTTAACCCTCACTGATGAGACTAAGTTGGCCATAATAAGCATGCAAATGATAATCCAGCGTACACTAAGCCAGTTTATAATAATGATTAATGGAGAATAACTGTAACACTAACGTGCATCCATAAACTCTGTGAATTACTAACTAGCGAGGGAAAAGCTGCAGCCCTCACGAATCAATGTGGCATAGTGCAAGTGACCTGGCTGCTCCAGTGAAGAAAGCTCAGTGTGAACCGCTATGGAATAACAGGCATTTGGCTAAATTTCAGCAGAAGTCTCTGCGTCCACAACAGGTATCAAAAGTTACCAAGCCAAGTTTTGAATAAGCGTTGAGACAGCAGCAAACACATCGTGTGGTGTGGTATGCAGTATTGTTGATGCTGCTTTTATATCAGGAGGACAGTCATGGGCTACAGAAAAGAAGCTGGACCATTGTCTGCAGTGTCTATACTACCCCAGTCATTTTATTTGCAATGTCTAGAGCCGCCTGCAGAACCAAATACCTGAGCTGCTTGTAGAACTAAATTCCTGTGCTTGTCTACCTACAAATGAATTTGATTTTTTAGTTGGTGAATTTGATTTTTTACTTGGTTTTCATACCTGACAAAATTTATACTCCATGTAGTAATACCCCATCCAATGCAGAGACCAACTTCAAGTATTAACACATGCAAATAACTGATAAATACACAAATTCAATGCCCCCAAAGTGTGTTAAAACACTCTTACAAGAAACCATGTCAATAAAACTTTGCTGTACAAAAGACCTTGTGCAGAGAATAACTGTTTGACCTCGTAGGACAGAAAGATGACAGAAATTTTGTTTGTCACTGTGGTGAGAAACACCTGTAGCACAAGATCTTAAGAAAATGGTACTGAAATAACTGGATCCAGTTTAGAAATGGGTTTCACCAATGATCACAGGAAAGAACAAGGCTTTTCGTACCATTTTCATACATTTTCATACTGTTTACAGTATGTGACATAGTTACGGGATATGTCTGTCACTG
Source organism: Pterocles gutturalis (assembly GCF_000699245.1). Classification (NCBI taxonomy): domain Eukaryota; kingdom Metazoa; phylum Chordata; class Aves; order Pterocliformes; family Pteroclidae; genus Pterocles; species Pterocles gutturalis. The sequence continues at coordinate 5,161 of NW_010126233.1, forward strand.
CACGACCTTCAGGAGCCCAGATGAAGCCATGGTGACAGACATATCCTGTAACTATGTCACCATTGAACAAGTATTTATTCTGATGGACAAAGGTGTTTTATAGTTTTGCTGTACAGTGTGTCTCACCAAGCAATGCTCCTGGCAGGCAGCAGAGACCTCACGTCACATATTATACAAAATAATCTACCATTTTAAATGTTTGCCCTAAAGCATTCATATCAGCCTCCACATACTTTTTCTGAAAATTATGTCCATGACTTTCAATAACCAGCCTAGTTGCCCATTATGGTCTGGATGATGTTACTGTATTCTAAAAGTCTTCCAAAGTATGTGACAAAGACCTCTTTACTGCATCAACACAACAGGACTGAGACCGAACTTTGACAAATACCATTTTCTGTGCACAGATTTGGCTTTTATTTGTCAAGAAACTCCCCCCATTTAAATGAAGTTCGACTCTGTCTTTACAAAAGCTGCATCCCTTAAAATATTTCAAACATTATGTTTGTTCGTTAGAAATAAATGATGGGATGCAAAGCTTGTCCCTATCTTTGCTTCAGCTGTAAAACTGTTAACAATATTACTTTGAGGAACCCCAAACTTTTCCTAGATGGATGCTGTAAAAAAGTTTGAATGATGATCATGGGTAACCCAGGGTTTAGGCTGTTTGATCCCAGATTATCTACAACTTATTGATGTCTTAAATGGTGGACCAGAACTGGATGTGCTCAACTTCGTCAGGAGAGCGTGGAGAAAAACACTGTATTTGCTTAAGAATTTTCAAAGGAGAAATGAATGAGCAGTCTCTTATAGAAAAAGCTTATCCTTACCCTGGCATCAGAAAGCCGTGGAGCTGTGGACTCCTGCTGCACACAGACCACGGCCCTTTGACCACACCGTGAACAACGAAGAGGTCCACTGAGTGCAGATCTGAACTGTGCAATGGTGAATGACATATTTTTATATATGATACAGACCCAGAAGAGATGTGAAAGCTGGCTGCTCATCTGGCCTGCTCCTGTTCTTTGCCACCTATGCTGATGGTTGATGGCGGTGCACTTATTGCACAAGCATACAGACTGCAGCTGCAGGAAGGCAATGCACAGAGCTTTGCTTAGCATGTCTGATTCAATAAAAACAATGTGTTTTTCTGACACCAAGAAGGCTTAACAGTTCCGAGCCTTGAGACAGCTCCACTGTTGCACTTCTGTAGATTCCAGAGTAAATCATCTCTACAGGACAAATGTGTTATACAAGCTATTTATCAACTTCTTATTCAGAAGAGCCTATTGGAAAGCATCCCCACATGGCTCATGATGACTTCAAGGGGGCTATCAGTACAAAAAAGTGTTTGTCCAATCTGTGCTGATGTCCAGGACTGGATTCTCAACTAAAAGCTCCTTTGAAAGCTTGCACTACTTGTCAGTCCCATGACAAGGCAGTAGCTGTTTATGTTTATCTTTTCAATCTGTTCCTCTACCTGAACAGTGGGGAAAAAACCACAATTAACTTCACAACCATATAAAAACACATACCATTTAATTGTCACTGTGCTCTCTCTATCATTTCATAGAATAGATAGAAGCATTTCTATATACCTGTTTACATATATATGTACAGGTGTATATATATATATATACACATATATGCATCCATACACACAGAAAAAAAGCACAAAAAATTCATATCAGCGAACAGGTTAAATTCCCTCTCATTAGAAATTGACTTTTTTTGAGGAAGAAAAGCATCATGTACAAAGATCATCCAGATATTACCTGTAGTCCAGTGGAAAAAGTAAACACTACAGAGACTTTGAAAAAGTGTTTGCAGACTGTTCCCTTGGAAGAGAGGGTTTGAAGAGCCCTTGTTACAGGCGCTCTACAAACATACCAAGCTGCACACTGTGTAACAACTTAATGTTCTGCATGGTAGGGTGGGTGGGTGCATCCTAAGCTACATGTTGCTGATGCAGAGGCTTAAACCCAAAGCAACATGCCATTCAGATAATGGTCAAATAGGAGCAGCAAAAGTCAGAACATATCCACTAATGTCTTAAGGAGTTACAACGTGAATACAGTTCACTTACAGCAGTCCAATGAAAAGTAGGAAAAAATCTTCCTGTTGCCTCTCATTTTGCTCCTTATGTTCCTCATTTTGTACCTTGCCGGAGACAGCATCAAAATGTTTGGTCCTCCTACCTAGTGTAGATATCATCTTATTCTACTTCAGCCTTTCCAATACTAAATGCATGCAGGAATTCAATCCAGGTCAGCATCCTACGAAATCCCAGGAATCACTTGCATGGATGGGAAAATAAGAAAGTTCTGGAAAGAGCTGAGATTTCAATTACTTTTGCCTACAGCACAGGTTGTCTTTTTGTTCCTAGGTTATTGGCAGCCTCATAAGTGATGATCAAGTTTCTGAGTACTGCAGTAACAGAAATCCCTTGCAGTAGGTACCACGTTTTCTTCCTAGAAAACAGGGGAGCACTGTTGACTGACTGGTGGTGCCAAGCAGCAGAAAGTGCCAATCAGCTGTTCCCAAAGAGAGGTGATGGGACACTTTGCTGTGTTGATTGTTCTCTCCTTCTGTGTTCTTTGCAAGCCTCAGGCTGATGTGGGAACTACTAGACTGCCTGTCTTTGGATCCTGTCCTGATGGAGAGCCCTCTCAGAACCATTTGTACTGAAGGATGCACGAAAGTCCTGAAGGTGACCTCAGCTCAGAGCCAACAGCGCTTTTGATGGAGAAGCACTTTTTTCTTTACCAGCACCCTACAGGTCATCTACTCTTAGAAAGTCATATTAAAAAAAAAAAAAAAAAGTCTAAAAGAAAAAAAATAAAGAGAGAAAGCTACACAAAGTACTGGATATTTACATAATTGAATATTTACATAACAGATTGATAAGAACGGCAATATACAATGAACTCCAAGAGGTCTCTGAAGATCTGAACTCTCAGTGCTTATGAGAAGGAGCCAGAAAGACACTGAGATGGCTCCAATCTTTATATCACTGGCCAGGAGCAGAAGGACATTCTGAGAACGTGTCCCAATAGGTACAGCAGCCCAGGATTTGCTAGAGCATAGGAAACATGTGGGTTTGTCACTGATCAAGTGAAAAACAACTTCCAACCAGGAAAAAAAAAAAAAAAAAAAAAAAAAACCCACATTGATTTCCTTTTTAGCAACAGTAATTTTGCAAGCCTGGTGACTAGAACTAAACTTTTACTTTCAAAGCAGTGACCTAGCCAAGGGTCTGGTGTTCAGTGGGGCTGTGTGCCAGGCAGCTGGTTCCTGGCAGCAGGAAACATCAGGAGCCTTGGACCCCTGGGTACTTGCAGCCTGCAGTGAGGGGACCGGCGATACCTTTAGGTGTGCAAGATGTATCTGAGAGAAACTGAGGTTGTGGTTAATGCTGTGGGATCTAAGAGACATGTTCAGCTCTCAGCATCACCACTTAACAGGCTTTGATCTCTGCCTTGTATGTTGCAACCTTTTTCCGATTCACCCACCTCGCCTATTTAGTCTATGGCAGGAATTGCCGTTGCTAGGCCCATGCCCAGTGCTATTCCACTGTTGCCTGGGGCCTCTAATAACAGAAAATAATAATCATAATCTCAGAAACCAGAGTTTGAAAAAAACCACTTTGATTTCCAGAGATGCTTTGGTTATCTTTTTACATTCTCTTTGCGTGCAGCTCCCTCAGTGCTGGCACCAATTCCACGTTTGCCCCGGTTGGTAGGTGACAGAACTTTGTGTATACAAAAATAAGTTTTTTGCGTAATTCTCTTTTTTGTATAAGTGAAATTTTAAAAACTTTTAAAACCATCAGAAGAAAAAAAAAAAAAAAGAAGAAAGAAAAAGAAGAACTTAGTCACCAGAATATGAAAAACTGCTTTTTCTAGACATCCTGGTTGACTTTCAAGCTGCATCTGACAGCTAGAGAAGTGCAGTCCATCATGGCTCTTTTTCCATTTCCAATCCTTTTCCTGAAGCCCTTCATTTCTGTAAAACATTCCCTCTCGGTTTCCCCCACACTTCATCCCACTCATGACTGGCTTAAGTGATGCATCTGAAATATCTGAGCTGTGTGAAACACAGCTTTGTACAAGTCTGATGCCAGGATGGACGGAGGGACTCAAACAACCCTTTTTTTCCTGCAGGTGTGGTAATTTGGGAAACTCACAGATGCTGAATCTGTCACACCAGATCCATTAGTCTCTGCACAGAGTACTGAGCATGCTCGTGTGTGCACATGGTCATACAGAAACATATGTAGGAGAAAAATCAGGAAAAATTGTAGAGCTTTCCTTTCCGTTAACCTGATCGTTCAGCTGTACAAAACTAACCTGAGAGAAGTGGATACCCCACAGCTTATAGAAAGACCAGCTTTGAGTGGGGGATTTATTTTCTTCTTCAAAACAACATATGTATTTTTTATTCATTCATCCTGTATGTTCTAGCTTTAGCAACAGCCTGTACCATGTCAGGCTTTACAGAAGACCACCCATTGGTGTAAGATTGCTATACTCCATCAAGCCACAATCTGCTTAGTCTAATATCTTGCTTTGAGGACTTGCCAAGATGTTTCAAAGGAAATTCCTGAAAATCCCAGTGGTAGTCAAATTATGGAGTAATTTTTTTCTAGGATGTCACCTTCTTTTTAGTAGTTGGCTTATGTCCTTATTCTTTCTGCTCTCTGTTTTCAATATTTATATCAATAAACAAGGTCAGATCCTCATTAGTTATCTAAAGGGAGCATTGCTCCACTAATTCCAATTGCGATGCATCATTTCATACCAGATGAAGATGTGTTTCCCTCTCCTTATTGTGCCCATCATCACCATGACATCAAAGCATTCTCTTTTGAAACAGTACGATTTTTTGTTTGCTTGGTTTTGGACACTGATACTTTAGTAAAGGACTTCATAGATCTGTGTCTGCTGGGCTGTCATTTATGAATTATCAAAGTTTGTTTCAAATTTTGATACAAACTTTGATAATTCATAAATTATCAAAGTTTGTTTCAAATGCACCATACGTCCTGTGAGTGGTTCATGTACCCCTTCCCAAGAGCTGCCATTCATGGCACCTGGTAGGCGGTGTAACCCTGCTCACATCTGAGACCTCCTCCTTACTGTTCAACTGTCTAAAATCAGTCATTTTTCCTTTTTCTTATGTTTCTGTCTCTTGGCCCATTTCTAATAATTTTCTTCCTGTCCCATGACTGCTTAGTTTCTTTAATAGCCTCTTGTGAGGGATTTTGTAAGAGACTTTTTGAAAGCTTTGATGATCTTCTTCTGAACAGAGGGTGTGACATAATTTCAGGCTCCAGCCATTACCTTTCCCTGTCTCCCTGCAAAATTTGCCGAGGTGAGAAGGGTGGAGGGGACTGCACAGCCATTGTGTGCATGCTGGCTGGCACAGCCTCCTCCATCTGATGGCGCTTTCCATGGAAATTGTGGCTGCATTCACTTTGGCTGAGTTTTGAGGGCTATGTTCGGAAGGCTTAAAAACCTCCAGGGACTGACATTTCTTGAAAGCAACCTTTCTTTTTCCCGTTGACCATTGATAATTTATAGCACCCTGCACTAATTTGTTCTTCTTTCAGATTCCCCATCACCATCCCCAAAATTTCCAACACCACCATCTGTGCAGTAACTCCCACCATAGAGGTGCAGACCTCACCTCTACCAATGGCAGGTAATGCAGAACTGAGCGATTGGTCCTGGTAGGGCAGGAAGGTATGATGAGATTAAAGCTATACTAACAATTTAAGCACTCCTAGGTTTAAATGCCTAGACCAACGGACCAACTGGAACAGCAGTCCCTGGCTCATGACTCCTCCTGACCAAGGCCAGGAGCTGTCTGGGAGGGTGGTCAAAAGCATGCCTGAAACCATATAACAGCATACATGATCATAGTCATTGTCAGAAGTGTTTCCACCACTTGATTTTCTAGTGCAGCCCAGATGTCCTTTGCACTGCATAGCAAATACCACAAGCAAATGAACTGGTGGTGCGCCGGTCAGGGTGGTCAGTACTGAAGATGTTGGCATTGTTTGGTCTAATACTGCCAGGATGATCACTGGCTTTTTTTAATTCTTGATGCTTCAGGGACATGACACCAAAGTCTGGTGGCCAGAGCTCAGGTGAGCTGCAGAGGAAGCTACCAGCTCTTCTCCAAGTACTGCAGCTGAGCTCTCTGAACCAGCATCATGGAAAAGAGATTAGATCCCTTTCTCCAGCTATGGAAATAATCCTTCTTTTCCCACTGTGAAAGTTGTTGCCAGACAATCAGGGAGGTTATCTGACAACACCTGCAGCAGAACACTAGCTGTAAATAACTGTGCCATGATTTCATGGGACTGAAGAAAGACATATGGAATTTTCCAGCAAAAAAAATGTATTCAGGTGTGCTGACCCAGTGGTTTATGGTGTTTTTGGGAATGAGACCAGCTGAGTACTCTTGCAGGGCAGCACCATTTCCTTGGATACAGGCAGCACCACAGGCAGATAAGGCCAGCGCACACCAAAGCAAGGCAGGGCTGCAAGGGAGGTTGTTTAAATGGGAGGATATATGCAATGATGTACCTGAGCAAGACTACCTGAAGTGTTCAGCTGAAGCAGCTGGCAGTCAACTGCTTTGCAGAGAAATCGTTTTCATACAGGCCAGTTTCTGCTGGCTTGGGACATGAGCAAACCATTCATCTGATTCACCTTCTAATGGATTTAAGTTATCATACATTATTCCCTACATCTATATATAAAATCAATAAATCTTTGCTTAAATCCAAATTAAAAAAATGGTAAATTAATGTATGAAGACACTGATTTGATTTCATTTTATTTGATCAGTTCTTAAGCTAAAGACAACTGGCTGCTGTGCTCTATTGGCACGCGGATGCTATTCCCACGTGTACATCCATGACCATGTCAGAGCCAGCCAGCTTCATTAAGCCACTCCTTAGTAACTCTAATCCTGATGTTATATATTCCCTCCAGGACCAGCAGGCAGAACCTGTCCTTTTCCCAGAAGGCCAGTATTTTCTCTCAACTATTTTCATTTCCATTTTTTAAAGCCCACATGGGGAAAGGTGAGATTAATGTGGCCTAATTCTGTGGTGCTCAACCATAAGCAGTCTTTGCTAAAGCTACTGGGAATTGCTTAGGGCTGCAGATGCAGCAGTACACGAGCAAACCTGAATGTGGGCTGAAAAACAAGTACCCTAGGTCTTCTGCACATGCCTGATCACAGAAGTTCCCTCTGGTCTTAAGGCTTTACCTAAGATTGGAATTGCTCACGACAAGTTTGTGGAAGCAAATTTTTAAAATATCTAAAAACCTGAATTAGTATAATTCTGCCATTAATGTCATTTTGATACTTTTCCCACCTGTTAGGCACCTGCTAAACCTCTGCAGTGCCATACTGCAGGTCTGTGTGTGTAATGTGGATGTAGGATTGGGAAAAAGCATTCTGGAGCTTCTAAAAACCAGAGGCCCTTGGTGTCCTGAGACAAGAGGACCAAGAGACCTTTGGTATAACTCATTATCTGCATTCAGCGTTCACCAGTACTCCAGCCCATATGCTCAGGACACATCCCCCCTTTCAGGAATTGCTGCTGGATCACCCACTGTCTAGATCCTAGGAAGCCACTCCACCTTAGTGAAATCTCTGATACTCTCTGAGAAGCAAATCACACCACACAAACAGTAATGGTTTTTTGTGACCTGGAAGTTCTCATATCCTTACAAAAAGACCTGATGAGTTAGTATAACAGTCTCTGGAGTGAAGGAAGGCTGTGCTTTGCAATCTGCAATAGGCTGCAAACCAATTAAGAAAATTCAACTTGAGGAATGCAATTTGATAATTTCTTTGCAGATTATTGTCTTGAAAACATCTAAATGAGACCTCACCTGACTTAGCTTTAGGTCAACAGAGAGATAATTGCTTCAAAAAATACAGTGTCACTAATCTTGTGAGCACGGCAGTATTTTTGAGCAGGTTGTCAACTGGAGAACCCTTACGAGAGAGCCAAGCCTGAGTGTGCACTGTGAACAACAGCGCTGCAGTAAAAACCCGGAGCATCTTCTTGTGGGTGTAGTGAATAGTGTAAATTCATGCCATATCAAAACCACAAATTAGAGTTTGCGCTGTCTGCAAAAATGCCTGTGAGTGTAGGTGTTGCAGGGGAAACCTGGACAGGAGGAAGCACTGAACAAACAGGCAGTGGGAGCATGGATGCCTCACCATCACCTTTCCAGGCTGGTCCAACACTCATCCCTGGGGTGTACTGGCCTCTTCCAACATCCTCACCCAGCCATGGGGTAGGACTGTCATGGCAAATGCTGGGGTTTGGGGGTTGAAAAACAGGGTATATCAGTGGCAAAAGTGACCTTCACTCCCTCTGTGGCAATGCTACACTGTACCCCCATCTCTGAGCCAGTTTCAACTGGATTGTGTTTCTTTGGTGCAATACGCCATTACTAAGGCAAGAGTGAGCATATGAGGCATTTTTAATCTTTTCTAACTGGAAGTTATACTATGGTTTGTGACAACATAGCAGAGTTTATCTTCTTAAATAAATTTACCTTTCAGCAGAGATTCCTGTGAGGGAGGCTTCCTACAGGTGCCTTATTTGCTGCAAATGCCGCACAATGTTTCATTTCCTCTGAATTTTCTGCAGTGTTTTTTGTCTCTGTAATAAAATTCTCCATAGCAAATGGGCAGGGGTCTCTTTCTTTCTTGCTGCTTTTAACCAGCAATTTCATTCTAGTTGAAACTAGTCGGAGCAGCTGGGCAGAAATCTGGATTTCAGCAGATTGGTATTTGCATGCAAAATCCAACTGTGTTGCCTGACCTGCTCTGCGTCACACCTGCTCAGGATCTGCCCCATTTTTTGTGCAAGAAATGTTGAACTTGCATTAGGAGAGCCTATGCCATTTCACACAAGGACAGGATTGCTTTATCCACTTGACTTTCACATAGAAATGTCAGCAAGGAAGCCATAATTTCAGGGGGATGGAAGATGGAAGGATGGAAGATGGAGGTGAAAGCTTTGAGGACTTATCTCCTCCAAAAATACAAAGATGGACATCCCCCAGCTGTTAAAGGCAGACCTATGATTCCCTTTACTTGCATCTGACTGTGGTTGCTCATCAATCCGTTCGTGAAAACTCAGAATTTTGGTGGAGAAATAGACAACATTTTCAAGAGATGTAAACTACCATGTCAAGTGGAGTTAACTGGGACATCTAATTATAATTTTTTTTTTCTCAGAAAATTCTGATATGCCAGAAGTAAAGCATTATACAGGAAAAGCTCCATTCGGAGAGATTTTCTGAACATTTTCAAAAGCATTTTATAAAGTTTTGAAATTATCAAAATAAAAAGTCTCAGGAGTTTTGATGTTCAAATTCTGGTTCTCCAGCTCAGCATTGCTTTGTTTCAAAGTATAACCAAATGAAATTCAAAGCCTTTACTCAGGGTGGAAAAAATGCCACCGCATCTGATAACCTGTTCTACACAATTGTCATGAGATCAATTGCACCATAAAGCAAAGTCAGAGCCTGTAAGCAAAATTCATCACTTCTCTATGTCCTTGGTAGTCAATTAAAATGGTGCAAAGTGGGTCTCAAGCATTGTTATTTGTTTATGAGTACCATTCTTCAGCAGAACACCACTATTTAAGTAAAAATATGTATTAAGGAACAGCTGTAGAGAGCTGTTATTCTGCCATCTGGAAAAAATAAAGGAGGCTGATTCTAAGACATGTTTGTGACATTTGTAATGTAGATACGATGCTGTATGCATGCAGAAAACGTGCAGGTAATGATTTTTCCTTGTGAGCGTATGAGGCATTTTTTGGTGATTTATTGAATTGCTTTTCTGCAAAGGTAAGGAAAAAAAATTACGAGGGCCTACGCAGGGGACTAAAGCTCTCAAAGGTGCTCTCTGCCTCTCAGTGCAGCCCAGCCTCCATGTCCTACTGAGATGGCTTTTAGCCCCAGAGCGCAGTCGGACGCTGTTAATCCCCTACTCGTGGCAGTCCCGCTGCACTGGCCACCCCACTCCACACCAAGTGGAACGAGGGTGAAGTCACAGAAAGGGGGTGCAAGAAAACCAGACTCCTGTTTTCTGGCCATGCTGCTGTCAGTCAGAGTGGGCAATGTCTAAAAACCAAAAATATGGTATGTGGGGTCACAGTGAGTGACAAGATAGGGTAAGACCTGGGCAAGTCTGGGAAGTACCTGGTTTTTTCCTGAATAACCCCAAAATCATCTCGTCCACCCTTCTGGGACCTTTGCCTGCTGGGCAGCTTGAGCAGGTATTTCCTGTTTCTGCCCTGGAGGCTGCTGACTAAAGTGGTGGTCCTGCTCTCCCTTCCTGCCCCATCCTCCTCTCACCCTGCTTTCTGCTACGGAACACCTGGCTGCAGGAAGAGGCACCCAGGGTGTGCATGTGCGTGCCTGCCTGCACTGAGTGCATGCTTTCCAGCAAACACCGCTCACTGCGCTGGTTTTACTGGCACCTCCACCCAGTGCAAGCAAAGCTGCAGGAACAGGCAGCCTGGGACAGAGGCTATGTCCAAAACTGACCAAATCTTGGTTTTCCTCTAGCTCCACTCAGGGCAGAGACCCCAGGAGGAAGCGCGCTCTCTGTTTCCCTCCTAGAGACTGAGCCTGAACCAGAGAGGAAAGGGAAACCCATGTGCTGTGCTCACCAGAGCCAGCGTGAACCCAAAGATGAGGCAGGAGTGGTGGGAACGGGGCTTGCTGGACTTTTGCCATTGCTTCTGCCCACCCACCTCCCCGCCTGCAGCACCTGCCTGACCTCTGCCAGGCTGTGGAGCTCATAGCCTCCCTAAAACATCACACTGGGCATCTTGGGACCTGGCTGCTGGGATAGGTCCCTGTGGTTGTAGGCACCCTTGGCCAAATGTGTTACCTGACAAGCTCAGCACGTTTAGTATAAAAACTCATTTCTGTCCCTAATCAGAAGCAAATTTTGCCAACAGCATGCTCAAGTCAAGGTTCTGTCCCCCGCTCTAGGCATTGAGCGTGGGCTTCATCATGCCTATACATCTATGAGCATATTTTCAAGTGCTTACACACTTACGTGCAATACAGCATCATAAAATTAAAGGAAAACACTCATGCGTTGGGTGAGAGTAGACAGACATAGGCATTATCAAATAATCTGGCTGCAGTTATAAATATATAATAACATTTAAATTTACAAATCTGACTGCTTATATCTAAAAGCTGTTATTTACTTTGTACATAAAAGCGCTTTATGTCATACACACATAATAAAGCAATGGAAAGTCTGAATTGCTCTACAAACGTGGGACCTCATCACCTTCTAAGATTTAAGAAAGAAAAAGTTCATATGGAAAATTTAAGCTTGGGCTATCAGGGTGGATTAGCGAGAAGATCTACTGATACATATCAGAAAACCGAACTCTTCTTACAGTACTCTTTGTATAACATGCTTTAATTCAACAGAATTTAATTACACTTACCGCTGTAATCTTTTAAGTGCAACTCAGAAGCATCATGCAGTAGTTATTCTCAGTGTGAAAAAATTTCCTCTAGTTTACTGCAAGATTCATGTTTCAGAGGTACAATATACAAATGATACAAGTCAAAATGTGATACCCAGTCCGTTTTCTACACATGTTGATTAATACTTTTGAGCTCCAAGCATCAACAGTTATTGTTGAAGTCAATTAGTTATAATTTTTAATATTTGCCTTAATGCTCATCTCATCTCCAAGGTGGATTTTACTATGATAAATTTGTAAATGAGCTATTAACATGAAGGTATCATATCATCATGTAACAGTAACCAGTTTAGTGACACCATGAGCAAAAGAAAGGTCAGAGAAAGTATTCTGTAGAAACGGCATCTATTGACACTTCGGCTTCATGTGGATTTCTTCCTCCTGGACCACCTCTGCTTGTGAAACAGACAGGGACGTCCTGTGCTTGAAACCTTCACCTCTGTCAGATTTGGTTGCTCTACCAAGCCCTCTTCATGATGGCTTGCAGATAAAGGACTATACTCCCCTCAGTGCCTAAAGAAACTAGATTAAATCTGGGATGAATGGGGGAAAAAGAAAACAAGTAAACCCTGCCTTATAACTCTAGTTCATCACTATTTCTGCACATTACCTCTCCAGTGTTTGATAATGATCTCTCTTTCTCTCCAGGAAGAAGGGTGGTCTTTTAGTTAAAGTACGTGACCAGCAAATCAGGACACTTGGCTTCTGGTTTCAGCTTTGGAACGTTTGTTCCTTGACTTCAGGACAATTATTACATTCCTATCTAAAATGACTTTCACAAATGTCAAACAGGTTAATAACCTTGGGAGAGACCGTGAGGATTCACCTCCCCACCCCAACTGAGCAGCGCAGGTTCCCTGCAGCCAGTCCATCAGAGGGACTCTCCATCCTCCTTACGAGTAAACTGGGAGCAGGAGCCCATCTTCAGAGCCACTACTTGCCCTCACCTCTCTCTCCTCTAAGACCACAGAGAAACTGCAGATGCTTACATAGGCAGCTGGCAGCCCAAGGGCGACAGTGTGCCCATCCTCCCATGTCCATGGGCAGAGCAACATGTTTTCGCATGTAATTGGGAAGAGATTTATGCCTTGAGATTAATCATAGACACTTGTTTTGACATTTTGCAAATAAATATGCTAATGCAAAGTACTTTTAATATTCTAGCAATCAACTGTAATCACTCTCATAATAACCATTTTTCCCTCGTTGGTAGATCAATTTTACATATTTATGGGCCTTAATGCAACGATGTGAATAACTGAAGTGCATATTGAAATGGTTACGTAAGAAAAGGTTTCAATTTCTATGCTACACATTTTTGCATACACTGATGTCCATTAGTTTGCAAATTGGATGCAATTTTGTGCTTGGGTGTATATGTTACAGTGCCCAGTCCCTTTACAGAGCCTTCACTCAGCACTTAGAAAATCCACTGAAGCCTTAGGGTTTTTACTTTTTAAAGTTGACCTTAAAATTATCCCTTGCTTAGACAGTCCTCTGCAGCACCCAGCCTCTTTGTATCTCAAATGTGAAGTGAAAGATCCACTGTGTGGCACACAGTTGAGCAAGTGAAGAGGAATGATATATCAGCTCTTTGGACACTATGAGGAATATTGATCTAATTATTTTCCTTTTGCAAGCTTGCACGCTCCTTTGTTGCTGGTGGATTGAACTGGTCTTCAACAAAGTGTACATGTGACTTTGAAATAGGTGAAAAGGGTAAGAGATGAAAAATGGCAGAGACAAGTGAGATGGTATAGATTTCAACTTGCAATTTTTTTGTTTAACCTTTTGCAGTCCTGCAACTTGTTCCCCATAGTCAAAAACATGATGTATTTCCTCCTATTTATTATTTGCAGTGGGCTACTGAAGAAAAAAAAAAAAACAGTGAAGTATGCCTCTGAGTCAAAACGGTCTCTGCCAGGAATAACAGCAAAGCTCTTACACCAGTGCCTCATTAGTTTATGGAAAACAGGTCCCTAAGGAAATGGTGGGGTGTAAATAAATTTAAAACCATTTAGCCTTGCAAGTGAAGGGGATGCCAGATTTTTAAACCAGTGGTGGCTCAATGATGCCTTAACACTGTGTTGCACATATCATAGATTTCAGACAGGTTCTCCAGGATGTTTATAAGCACCATAGAGTGATACTGTTACAGATGCATATTTTAACCTGTAAAGTGCATGTGTGCTCTTTGTCATCTCTAAGTGATATTTTTACTAGTGGCAACGATCCTTATTAGATATACTTGATAGAGGCACCAAAGGATCTCTCTGCCCCTTGACACATCACCCCCATGCTTTGTGTTCATGCGACATCCACAAACGCCACAGGATTGGAGCAGAGCACACTGAATATACATCTCTCTGGATGAGCAATGAAGTTCAAACTTCTGGACAAAATCCTACTGCTAACAGGGACTCGTGTATCCAGGTTTATGAAGATCCCGTACCTGGAATCAGCCTAGGAACAACATTCTGTTCCTCCATGCTAGCTCCATAGATCTTGACTGCTGATCTAGCTCATGATGGGTTTTCCCATTTGGAAAGCTCCCAGACTTGAATGTCCCTTCTTGGAAAGAGAAGCAAGTGACTTGCAGTGTCTCAGAAAGACAGGTGCCAACTCCAGCCTAGGCAGTGAGACTTATTCTCCTATACCCAAGGTCTTTACACAATTTGAGCATGTCATCTTTCAGCCAGCAGATGTCTGAAGATCGATATAAAGGATTTGTTAGTCAGTCTTTTACCTGGAGCTACATAAAATATTGTCTAAAATCAGGTCAAGATCATACGATATGTTTATATTTGTTTAGGAAAGTAATTTAACAAAAGATAAGCAAAAGTAGCACCCAGAGGTTTAGACGATGTCCAACAGCATAAAAAGACTAAATATATCGCCAACACATCCTTCGATGCTTTTATGTCCAGTGGCAAATAAATGTCCTCTGTGGCAAATCCCAGCCAAGTCAGAGGCAATAAGGGAAAATACACCTTCATTGTGTTTCAGACCACTGGAAAAAGGTGTCATACAGCATTACTTAAATGAGCTACCTAAGGCCAAAACAAGTCTGTGATATGCAAACCTCACAGGCCACTGCTGCGGTAACTCCTCTCGTGTATCCTGGCGAAGCAATAACCCTGTCTTGCATTATACAATAGAGGCAGAAGGCAGTACCTTATTCAAAGGTGATATTCAGGCACATTTTAAATTCTAAGTCTCAGAATACATAGCAAGTGTATTTCTGTGTCCATTAATAAGATATCCCTTATTGCTCAAGGCTTCAGTGTAGTGGTTTGACAGCAATAGGCCCTGTTTCTACTTAGCACATAGGAGCAAGATTACATCCATCCTGAGCTGCCAAAAATTTATGAAGCAAAAATTCTCCAGGGAAAGCCATAGCTTTATATAACATTACTGGATATTTACATTTAGAGTGGGATGTGGGACTTCTCCATTAGCAGATATGTGTGAGAAAGTATGTGAATCCAGCCATCGTCCTCGTGCCTGTACATCTGGGAAAGCTACTGCATATCAGTTATTTCATCTGAAGGCTGCAATAACTGTTTTTACTGGCTGTGGTCTTCATCTAAACCAATGTCAGCATTGAAAATTTGATTTTACTATGTATTTCCCTGTTTTGGACATGGGAATGGGGTTAATCCCCACTACATCCACCAGGAATAAACTTAATAATAGGGATGTGAATATCACGATTAAACAACCATTCAGAGAATCATTCAGATCTCCCATGTTTCATTTTTGACACCCAAAGATGCTCAGCACCAAGACTTCCCCAAGAAAGTATGTGGAGCTGCAAAAATTTGGCACCTTTGGAAAAGACGCATTTTTTTTAGGTGCCAGTGTTAGCAGGATGGTTTCATACTTAAATTTTTGATTGTGACCACAGGCAAGTTTCTCCCTGCCTTTGCTTTATGGGATGCATAGTAGAGAGACAGCATGCTCCAGGATAGGGCATCACACCATCCCCTCAAGGAACCATGCAGGTTGTCCAACATCACCTGTGGCACAGGCAGGGCAAGGAGGAGGGCTGGGAAAGCTCTGACAGACCTGGCAAGGTGGGACCTTGTCAGCTCAGAGGCTGACAAATGAGTTTTTGATATATTTCAGGGAAGATCTTTCTGCAGGAATAGGCACAGGTGACTTGAGTGTTGTGGGATAAAAGGAAAAAAACATTTTGGAATCCTGAGATTTGTCCACAGACACAGTTCTGAAGGATAAGTGCTTTTCTCTTCTCATTAGGATACAGTAGTTCAGGCAGACTGTAGTATCGAATATGCCCAGCAACCTCTGTGCAGGACTCCAACCATCCTCAGAGAGAAGCAGAAGAGCCTGGCTGCGTCTGTGCTGCTCTCCAGAAAAGTGCCCTAAACTCCAAGGCTGGGCATCGCAAACAAAAGATGTATCTGCTCATCTAAACCAGACAAGGTGAAAGAAGAATCTTCCCAGGTCTGTGAGTGTCCTTATAATCCAGTTCTATCTTCTCTGCCCAGCCCCATAGACAAGCCTGAGAAGCATCATCACATACAGGGCTAAATATTTTACTAGCAAAAATGCAGCTCCCCAGAGACTGAACACTGTGCCTATTCTCTCTTATTGACTGGTGCTGGTGAAGAATTGGTTGCCACTGGCATAACAAGCACTGCCCTGGCATGCCCTGGGCCCGGACCCATGCTTCAGGAAGGAGAACATCCCTGCAGAGCCAGACCAAAGCTGTGAAGAGCCCCAAGCATCCCTCCCATGCAGTGCTTTTAGGCAGGCTAGCCACTGCAGACATTAACTCCAGCACCCCAGCTCCTCATGGAGAACAGATGCAACTGAAAAGCCCTCTTGGCTCATCCAGGGCTGTTTGAGGGGACAGCAAGGGCAGGGGCTGCCTGCCCTGCTTCTGGGAAGGCAGCAGCAGCAGCAGAGCTGGGTGATGTGGGCCAGCAGGGTACCAGACACGTTGTGCTGCTTCATTTCCTATTAAGCCATCTGTCAGGTCTAGTGAAAAAGGTGCACAGTCCTGTGGGAGATAAATCTACCACACACGCAGAGGAATAAGCCCACTGCTACATTACCAGCAGATCCCAGGAGCCTGCTTCACTCTCACTGACACCTTGTGCACTAACTGGTACCACTGACAGTGCCAGAGGCAATGTTACAGCTGAATTTGGGCACAGAAGGACACACCACAACAGCAAGCGATCCATCCTTTCCAATGTTCTCAGGTCTTCAAACAGGCTCAAGCTGGATTATTCAAGTTTGAAAGATAAGAAAAAAACTTTTTGTCAATTGATGTAGCTACAGAACCAATACAGTACCGGACGCAGCATTGTTCAGGCATTAAGGCTAGAAAATTGCTAGAAAACACACCAAAGCAGGCCAGGATTCTTTTACTGAAGTTCAGGGTGGTTTTGAATTTGCTTTATGGACAACACTCCCTTCCACCACCGACACCAAGGAATACAAGTGTGACAGTCTCTGAAGAGGCAGAGTTACTGACATATTAGAATAAAAGTAGAGCTAGCTAAAAGTTGACCATCAGTTTCCTTGAAACCTTTTTTTCTCTAGCTTGAGTCTCTGACGATCAGTAGGAACGCTACCATGCCTTCCTTCTGAAATTCAGCAAGCAGACACACGTTGCCAAAGAGTGATAACCTTCCAGAGCCTGCTGGAAAAGAGTGGGCTGCTAACAAAGTAGCAGAAAGCAGCTAAAGGGCTAGGAAGGGCATTACTGATGAGGTTCCTCAACAAGGGAAATTATACACTGCAGGTATCTCAAATGGGGTTTGATTCCCCCACAGTAAAATGAGATTTATTTCTGACTGCTGAAGGACAACAGCCAAGTCTAATTCCAAACCTCAGATTCACAAGCCTGAGATTGCAAGTGATCCTTAAAATTGCAAGGAAGACTTAATTCAACTCCACTTCGTGTCTAAACAATAGTTTGAACCTTAATTTAACAGGACTAGAATACCTAACATATTCCAAGCCTCAGTGGGTTTCCAGTGACTGAATTGTACTATAAAATTGAATTAAAAGTGTTAAAGAGGTAGAGCTCATGCAGTATTTTTTCCTCTATGTTTGCTTTTGTGTGTAACTTGGATTTAGCTTTAACGACACTACATAAAACAATGGTGCGTGTTCAGCAATGCCTCTGGAACAAAAAAGGATGATGATAGGAGATCTCGCTACAGCTTCTGCTATTAAGTCTTTGGGAAAGCTGAGAAGAGATTGCTCATTAAATAAGTGTTATAAAGCATTCAGCACTGAGAGACTAGTTCAGAAGCAGAAAGTGAAAGGTCAACTGTTCCCACTAGAACAGTATCCATCGCAGCCAAGCAGCTATTATTGCCTATTGTCACAGCACCCTTCCCAGAAACGTGGGAGAGGTCTTGCAGAAGTTACAGAAACGAAAATAACAGTGATTAAATGGGACAGCAGTACATCAAGGAGTCAAGATGACAAGGCAATCCAGAGAGCAGTCCCATGCCACAGAGAGGGAAGTGTCTAGGAGCTGCTTCCACTGTACCCTTGTACTATTAATTAATGACCATATGTACGTGGATAGAGGCAGAAAATGGCCTCTGGGTCTGTGTCAGCTGATGAAACAGTTCATAGAAAAATGAGAGTAATTTTTAATTGCTTCTTGAAGGTAACAACAAAAAAAAAGAACTTTTCCTACATTTTAATCTGTATTTAAAGTATCTCACGTACTCTACCTCAGAGCAGGCTGTAAATATTACTGAAAAGCACAACCTAACTCATAAATTATTGGCATTTTGTACCAGACAAGCTTGTACTAATGTTCAGAAAAGCAGATCACCTGGGAGAAATGTGCTCTGCAAGTTGCAGGAGAAACTAAAGAGACAATTAATGGGCATTGGCTGTGCTGCACATATTGTTCCCATGTTGTTCAGGCCAAAGTTGACCGCCTGCCAATAGATATAGAAGTAATTGTCAACAAGATTTACAGTTACTTTTTCATTTGCACAGTTAAAGTAGAAAGGTTGAAAGAGTTATGTGATTTGTTGAAGGTCTGTGCTAACAACTGATAGACCATAGCATCCTGCACCAGTGATCGGTAAAGAACACAGACTTCACATTTTTCTTGATTCTGGAAGCTATTCTTCATGGCAGAAAGCTGAAGTGCCTTGCTATCGTCAGCAACTGTTTTTTATTTTACACATCCGTCCAAAAAGCCATCCTTCCTGTTGCCAAGCTAGGCACCAGGAAAGTTCTAATCCTACCAGTGGTAGAAAAAAAAAAGAGTATTTTTTAGCAAGTTGCACAGTAATGTAATGAAATGAAGGATGTGATGTTTCAGCTTGTGGCAGAACTGCTAGCAGCTCCTGAATTGCCCACTCTTGTACATGAGTGTGGACAGTTATTTAATTAGCTGCGTTAGACTGCAGCCTGATGATATGCATCTCCACTCTGCAAAAATATAAAATGAGAAAGTGAACACCCTCTGAATGTCCAGGAAATTGGTAAAAATAATCAGGTAATGGTGGGTTAGAAGGATCTCTGCAATTTTTAGGAAAATAAAATTGCCCATAATGTTACATGACTATGACTGTGTTTATCATTCAAACATGGAAACTAGAAGATACTAATTACTTTGAAGGAACAGCCTGGTCCAGAAAGCCTTGACTTTCTTCCAGGCTGCAAAAGGAATCAGCAACAAGCCAGGATGAATCTGGAGATCCAGGCAGTCAGTCTGCAGATGTATCCAGGAGGTGCTGGATTGAAGAAGGATTCATAAAGTCTTCTCTCTGGTGGCTTTCTGGAATATCTGCAGAGCCTTGAGTAAATTCCCACCTGCATCAGTGTATGGCAGGCAATGAAATGCAATCATCCCATCAAGGTCAAAGGACGCCCATTACTAGACTACCTTTTGCAAAAATTACTGTACCTCTCTACTGGCTCCTTCACAGCTCACTCCTGGTCAGCCCCACAGGCTTCTCTTGGCAAATCCTCCCGCTGGGGCTCACAGGCAGGGAAGAGGCAGTGGCTGTGCTTTCCTTATTCCCAGCTAACACAGTATCCAACAGGCTTTGGCTGGTTTGCAGCTGCACCCCGCTGGCTAGTGTTTGCCTTGTGCTCTGACAGTGTAAACTATGGCACAAGTGGCTCTTTCAGCCTTTTCTAAACTGGATCTCCAGTCCCTGAAGGAGAACACAGTTTGTAAATGTGGTTCTAACACAGTTTGGTGCTATCCACACAGGTTTGTGAAAACATTTCATAAGCCATCTCAGCTGGAAGTAGGCTTAACTCTGTCCTCTAGCAGAAGTGAAGTCCTTTGTCATGGCCAGTGTAAACAGGGTTTAAGCTCAGCAGAAATTAATTGGGCTAATTAAGAGGTAACCCTAGATTTGTAGGATGAATCTATAAGGATTTGTATTCCCATTAGCATTTCAGACTGTGGCACATGTTACTCGTTAGAGTAATTGCTGTGTGATTGTCACAGGAATACTGCAGGCTGGAATCAATAGGCTGCAGCCACTCAGCAGTGCCAGACTCAGAAAGGATGGAAAATGTGATGTATTAAATCAGGGGAAATAAGTGATGAAGATGCTGAATAAGCATGATAATGGATTTGCAGATATTTGAAGACACTTTTCAGTCTTCCACCACCATGGAAAGGAAATGTGAAAATGCTAATACACCCTCCTACATTATTTTGACTAGCCATGGGGCTAAGGGATCCCAGGATGGGGATCCCTTCGTTTATAACAAAATACATTCTGGACTTCAAGAAGCTTTTCTGGTGCACTTCATTAAAATGAGTAACAGAGGAAAGAGGGGTTCAAGCTTCAAGTACGAAAATCAGTAGAAAACAGAACTCCTGCATGTTCAGGCTAGAGGAGAGTCAGGTTAACGCTGCACTCTTGGGTCAAGCCTGACCAGTTCTTCCTCCAGAAATACCACTGGCATGAGGTCAGAGGGAGAAGAAGTCAGAGGGAGAAAACAGATATCTACTCCACTGCAGAGAAAGCTTTCCCTCTAGCAATGCAAACATCAGATCTTGCTTCAGATCATCAACACCAATGCTCCATGACTCCATCGCGTCCATCCTCCAAGGTCTCCCAAGAAGGGTACCACCTAACTTCCCTCTTTAAGGAGGGATTCTTAGAGGTGGGCTTCTTGGAAACCATTAAATGTGTGGACTTCTCAGTCAGTCATCTGTATGCTAAATCTGTACAACTTAGCACACATTAGCACACTGCACCCCTACTCACTAATACTTCCTCACCCTTCTACTTTTGTTTTCCACACCACACGGTGGTCTCAGAGACTGACAACAGATAACGTGAGACCTTCAGGCTAGCATTAATTCAAAGGTGGGTAACACTCTCTCTAGAAAGGAAGAAACTGTCTTATTAGCATAGACTCACTATGGCCAAATGCTGGGGAAATAATTTTCCCAGAACAACTGTCTTCCCTTTTACACAGGAAAAAAAAAAAAAAAAAAAAAAAAAAAAAAAACACCAAAAAACTAAGAATGTGAAGAGGTTTAGAAAACATGACCTATGAGGGAAAAGCTGAAGGAACTGGGTTTGTTTAGTCTAGAAAAGAGAAGACTGAAGGGGCACATGATAACAGTCTTCCAGTATGAAAAAGTCTGCTGGAGACAGAGATGATGAACTGTTCTCTGTGGCCACAGAGGAAAAGATGAAAAATTAATTTGCAGTAAAGATTTCAGAGCAATGCAGGGAAAGAAGGAATGAGTTATCAGTCTCTGAGGTGACCAGAGTGAGCAGTGGACCAGAGCTTCAACCTACTGGGGAAGACAGTTGCAGATCTTTAAGAGCAAAGTAGGCATATGTGTCTACCGTAGACTCCTGCTGTGGCATGGGGGTGGGACACTTTGTGACCCCTTCCAGCCCTGTAGTTTTGTGACTGAGCTCTGACAGAGATAAACCTCACGTTGAAGTTAATGGGTTTGTCTGTCAAGTGACTGAGTGAAAACTTCAGGCTTCAGGCCTGGTAACTTCAAAATCAAAATAGAAGCTTACAAAGCATAATTGGATGCCAGTTAGGACCAAATTGTTGTTCCTAGCCCTGACTAAATAAGGTATATTCATTAAAGGAAGCAGGAATTGGACATGCTTTCTGTCTTCGTGCTTTATCTTCAGAAGATAGACCACTTGCTGGGTGACAACATGGACGGAAGTCTCCTGAGTGTGCCTTAGTGGGAAAATACAATTCCTTGGCAGCAGCAGACCTGAAAAGACCGTGAGGCTGGTTACAATGCTGTAAATCCAAGGTAACACAGAAGAAATCAGTAGATTTATAACAGCATAATTGTGATCAGCATAGAGGCCATTGTATTTTCGCTTGGGAAACAGTAGCTAATCATTCAGCAAAGGCTCTATTTTCTCGCCTCAAGCCTTTTGCCTGATTCTGTGACACATTGCTGGCTTTTTCCATGCTCAGACATCACTTTTTTTTTTTTTTACTTGGAGATTTCAGTCAAGCTTTAGGATGTCAGGGAAAAGACCTTGAGGGTAAACCATGCATCTGGTTGTTCAAGTGTTTTCAGATTTTCATTGTGATGTGTTCTTTCTCAAGCCCACTTGCAAAAACAATGCCTTGCCAAAAAACCTGGCAGTGCCAGCATACCTAGAGCAAGCTTGAGGACCAGAAAGGGAGGCAAATATGCTGACCACTTGCTCATCTGTATTATTCTGCATGTGTTCTTAAGTTATGGCTGCCTCCACATCTGTTTTAATCTCTCTACTGAATTAGTCCTAGAGAGCATGTCTAATTGGCTGGTTTTTGCACAGACCCACTCTTTGAAAAGACCCATTTCAACTCTTCTGTTAGTGTGTACCATAAAGCATTGCCATTCTCTTGAACATGCCTGCAACATGAATAAATGGAAGAGGCAGAAACACAAGATCTGAGCTTAAACAAAAAAGCTTCTGATTTCTTGACTCCTAACATGTCTTTACCCTCCCCTGCCCTCAGCTATTCTCCAAAGGCAGAATCAATGAGTTAAGGACAAGGCTTGTGAAAAGGCTGTTGAAAAACCGACTCCAGACCCCAAGGAAATCTGCAGCTGGAAGAACACCTACATCATATTTCCTCAGTTAGACTTCAACAACAGCTACCTCAAGTTGTGTTGTTACCAGGTCTAAATAAACGTGGACTAGCTGGTTCCATCCTGTCTTTGCCCTACTCACAGAACTTGACTGAATAAGCTGGTTTATGGATAAGAAGCCATTTCTTTTGGTCACCTGTGATCTTCCTGCTCTTGACCAAAACGAACAATCTTGACTTTCTTTCAGATTAACTCTGGCAAGTTATGAAAAATTTACAAGTCCTTCTTCCATCAACTGCATGCTGCATCTAGAGACCTCCACATGGATAAACCTAAGAAAGCAGAACCCACTTGCCACCAGCCCAGCTGGGACAGGTTGCCCACACACTCAAATGCTGTTTACCTTGAAGTCACAAAAACCTTAGGGAAGCAGAAGCTTCAGCATATCTTAGGCCCTAGTTCAGATACAAATATTTCTAACCAGCAGGACACAAAAATATGTAGGACCTAGGAACTCAGAAGAGTGTCTTGCAAATTCAAAAGTACCTCAGAGATAAAGAATTACATTCATTTTCGGATAATTTTATTCTCCTTTTTGAAGCTAAAAAGTGTGCTCCAACTTTGTGTTCATGGCCAGTGTAAATTGAACATGTAACCTTAAAAACATGCAAAGGTGGGATCTCTAGCCATATTTAGGGCTCATTTTATTGTGTTCCCAATTAAGTCGTGGGAGCTATCCATTTCAACAGGCTAAAGTTAACAGTAGTTACAATAAAAAGTTTTGGAAAATAACATAGAATGGTAGCTTGATTGCTTGGAAAGAAATTTCCCTTACCTACTCAATAGGGATTCAATAACTGGTATTTTTTTCCCTCCTAGCTCTCTCTTACTGCTAGAACTCTGATCCTCTTTTACCTTCTGCCCCCTTCCCAGACATTCTCCTGTTGCACCTACCCACAGGAAAGTCCCAAATTCCCCCCATAATCCCTAGAGGAATTCAGATAACAGCACAAAACAAGGAAAGCATAACTTGCACAGAGATGCCGATAGTGTTTTTCAGCATGTCAATAAGAACACTGAAACTGTGTTTGGGAGGAGACTTGGTAATATATTAACTTTACTGGCAGGCCATGCATCAGGTTTTTAATCATACTTTAGTCTTACATTTCTTATTGTAATCACACTAAATCAAAAAGATTTAATTTTCTTGTAGTTTCAAAGGAGACCTACAGCAATTCAAAAATATTGCTAATTTTTCACACACGTAAAGAGATAATTATGACCTACCACCACTTAGCTTCTTAATCATCAAGAAATGTACTTCATGTGTTGCCACTGATCCATCCCATGATGGTAGCTGTAGTGAAAAAATAACCAGAGGAAAGAGATGATAAAAGAGAGATGATAAAGTTTGTATGTTCCGCATATACACTGGTGGATGGTAGACTGGAGAGTTGGCTAATTTCTCTTCAGATTCATTACATTCGGATCCAATTAGTTTGAAAGGTGTATGGCTTTTGCAAAGAGATAGAGTTCTGTAGAGCTGTTATAAAAATAATTTTTTTGCAAATGGTTGAGGTAATATGTGGACCAGCATGTGAAGTTTCACACTCTTGTAGGAAAGAAAGAGTAAAAATGGGATTTCCAATCATAGATGGATCATTCCCAGGTGGTGTCAGACAATGTCTGTGCAGTGATACCAAACGAGGAACTGATTGGTCTTCCATATATTGAAGAAAGAAATAATGTGTGCTCAGAATTAGTATCAAATTAATCTCAAACTTCTCCATGTGTTTGTGCAGTCAGATACATACCCTTCATGTATACATGGAAGTATACGTTGTGAAAAGATAGACAGGAGCGAATGTCTTCCAACTATGAAGCTTCCCATTAAACAAATCTCAGCCAACCCTGTGAATATGTTAACGAACAAGTGGGCATGCTCCAAGGAAATGAAAATGAAAATGGTCTATTCTGGAAGGACCAAGAGGAGAAAAATATCTTTAGGTTACTTAAAATACTTCAGGTGTTTTCATCAGGAAAACACCCTTGTGCCACTCAGCCTTGCTGAGGTGAAGGCATCATATAGCAAACCTGGTGCAACTCAGCCAATTTTTAGACAAACAATAAATGTATTAAACAACAGAACTTTAGAAAGAGCATAAACTTCTAAATATCAAACAAATGATGAGCTTTAGTCACATTTGGAAAAATAATTTTGGCTGGGATTAAAAAATGATTAATTTCTTCTTTATGTTCTTTTTTATGTCATATAGCAAAAGAAGTATTTGGTTTGGGAAATGCTGAAACATCAACAGAAACTCATCAGCTCGTGGTTTTGAACTGGTGTTTCTCTTTTTAAAAATTAACTTATAAGCCTGTATGGGTGACAAAAGGGAGTGGAGGTAAAGACCATTGACTCACATCCACCAGGAAAAGAACAGTGGTGTGAAGATATGGCTAGGGAGCTGTAAGTTGAGATCTGCCCTGTAAAGGAGAAAATGTGCTCATTTTGGCCAGAGAGCTCTACAAAGCCCTTCTTTCGGTATGCACATATGTCCCAAGCTCCAGCCTGGATCTCAAAGGCCCCTTAGTTTTTGAATAGTCTCAGAAGTGTTTTGAAAGCTTAACAAAGATGACAAATGTTGCCTTTAAGGTTTTACAGGCCTTAATCACACAATCTGTTACACAGAAATGGGCCTTTCTATGCTCGTCAGAAGCAGTCAACATTTACATAGTGCTAAGGATAAAAGTGGCCTCAATAATTTCATGCCTATTGGTGCATGTGGGTAAAATTCTTTATCTCTAGGAATGCAGGAGTTCATATCAATTTATCATAATTGGCTTTTTGACATCTGTGAATTTCTGATATTTTCCCAGCTAGTCCATTTCTGTGTTACTGGTTTTTCACCAAATTGTTCTTCATACACCTTTTTATTATGCATAGAAGCAGGTAAGAGTCGTCCCAGAGAATGGACAAAGGTGCTCAAAAGGACCACATCAGAAGGTTAGGTCCCAATCCTGCAGTATCCTTGTACCCTAGGAAAGCTCTGAGGATTTGACGGGCATTTCTCATGTCTGACAATGTCCTCCTGTGTCACTCAAACTATGGGATCAGGGCCTTGGTCTAAGGAGAGGGTCATGGGTTTTTAAGGGATCTGCGCTAAAATTTTTGTCATACTTTTTATGTCTCCAATGCAAGCGCAGTTAAATAACCCATGGACTACAGCCACTGAACATTTCACTTAGCTATCCAGGGGTGAATATTACCATTTATTTGGGGACTTGTCAAAGTATTATTTTCATTACACTAATAAATACTGTAAAAGTCAAAATAAAAAATGTTATAAGTTCTGGAACATGTCTTATCTAAATCTATATGATCTGGAAATATTTAGCAAGGGAGTTCAGTAATACAAAACAGAAACAGAAAGGGTCCTGGGTAAAGCCTTAGGGAAATGCCAAACTATTAATTACACATTAAGTGGATGGTTTTTATTTTTCTGTTGAAACAGCAACTATTCAAAGTCTATGCTACAGTGCAACAAAAACTATTCTCTGGTATAACTTAGCATAGAAGTCCAAGTTATTTCGATCCCTAGAGTTAAAGTGCTTTAAAAGATGAAATAAAATTGTTTGGGGATTTTTTAAAATTAGGAAATAGGAGAGACAAATTCTGACCGATTAGCACAGAACTTGGCAAACACTAATGATAAATCAAAGCTATGCTCTGCAAATATTCTTGCAAGTTTAACTTTTAACTGTATACTTGCAAATTCTTTTTCTCACCTAAATGATTTTCCCAACTTGAATTTAATATTGGTAAATATCACCAGTACTGCTAACCGTTCTGATGAAGTCAAAAGGACATACGCAACGTTTGCCCAATCAAGCCCAACAGCTCTTACATGTTGTCAGTTGTCGTGCTGGCCATTCCTTTATATTAATTCTAAATAATGAAATTATCTAAGAAAAGATCCCAAAATACTTCACAAATCATGGCCATAAGCCTGTTCATACTCTACAAACTTGAGAATCTTGCTTTTGTGTGCAAAACCCCCTGCAATACCCATGTCCTTCTATATACTTGTGTGTTTACACAAAGGCACAAGCAACTTCCAGGATGGAGAAGAGCCTCTAATCAGAGTATGGTATGCTCCTTTGATCTGCGGAAAAGGTTACATTTTGGTCAGGACATGGGGGTAAATTCTGCCCTAGTATGTAAAGCACCACTGGATCTTTAATGTCTCAGCTGAGCAGATATGACCTCAGTTTTCTAAGGTTTCCTGAATTCCTCAACTCCCACCTGTGAAAGGTCACAGAACAGTTCCAGTGTTATTGAATTTGTGCTTTGCTTTGGATTTTTGGGAGGACTGTTTTGGGTTTTAGGTTGGTTTTTGTTTTGTTTTGGTTTTTTTCATTTGGCCAACCTGTCTCCTCCCCAGATTTGCCTGGTTCTCAGAACGATTAAGTCAGTTTCTATGAGTGCCTGGGATGCAGGGTGAGGGAGAAGAGGTAATCTGGAATCTGAAACCAGACAAGGCACATCATTTCATGAATCTGTGCTCATCCATGTCCTTTTCCGCTTTTAATGGAAGCAGCCTGGAAGCTGCAAAAGTACAATAATATAAGCACAGATCAATTTGGTCAGTATGCAGGGGAACTGGAGAAATCAATGCTCAAGTTACCCACAAAATCAAGTGAAAAAAAAAGATACAAATCTCTCTTAGAGCAAAAACACTTCCTCCACTAACTATAGTCCTTCAGGTATCCTGCTGTGCATGAAACCCTGCGTTGAACTCACCATCCAGCACCAAAGGGAACTCTGGAGCCCCTGAATCACCAAGAAAGTGGAAGAGAAATGGGGAGAAATTTATAAAAGAAATCCTTAAAGTTTCTTGTTTAGTGGAGACCCTTCTTCTTCTGAGGGTTCCCACCCAAGAAAGAGATACCTGTCTCTTTGTTCATAGTGATTTCTGCCAGCTTTTTTAAGTGAGCAGCTGCCTTCCTTTAGGTATGATTAGTAACCTGCCTAAGCATCTGGGACTCTTAGCGCTGTCTAAAGACTGTTCCACAGAAGATGTGTCTAAGATTTGCAAAGGTGTATGAAATGTATATGACTACAAATTAATAAAGTCCCCATTTCAAAGGACTGCAATTTTGAGGACAAACGTATGATCCCTTCCCAGTTACATCCTGAAATCCATAAAACTTCTGCATGTGAAAGAACTGAAAGGCATGAAGTCCTGCTCAGCAGAGAATGCACTGTAATTCATTGACTTGGACTTGGATGCAAGCTACAGTGACTCTAACACCTTGCAAGCTTTCCATCAGAAAGTAGCAAGCTGGTGATGAACACTCCTTCCAAATGCACATTCTTACTCTTTTGTATGTGTGAGCATTCTTCTTTGTGGTCTCCCAGGGAACCTGAGAGAGGATTTTCATTATCCACCCTCACAAAGTCCTTCCTCCCCACCAGGATATTATCCAATTAACTCAATAGTTAAGGTCAACATAACCTTGAGGAAGTTATCGCAGTAGAGCCACATGCATCTGTCTACAGCAGGAGGAATAGCCCAGCACTCTGCAGAAGCTGGGGTTTGCTTTGAGGAACTTCACAGACCTGAATCAGGTGAGGTCTCATAAAGTGCCAGGGCCAATTTAAACCCATAGCTGATCTGTGTCCACTGAGACAGAGGGCTACCAAGGGAAAATGGGGTGGAAGTCATTGCATAATGGTGCAAGGGAGGGGCTGTCCATCGTAGGTCCCCCTTCCAGATTAAAAAGTCAAAATAAGCTTGCCAAAAATATTTTATCTTTTTGTACACTGTCTTATGTTGACTTTCCTCTGTCTGCCTCCTCCCCCAAGTTCCACTGCTTACATCCTTTTCTTATTACACTAAACTCATAAAATATTGTAAAAATACCTTTGTTTCACCTACTGACCACTCTTAGATCTCACAGTCCATAGCTCCTTTAATGGAGTCCTCAGGCAGCATTTCCCTGTATCCTTATCTGAGTTTGGTAATAAAGCATATCTTAAGCCAACCTCCTTTTACAGTATATGAACTAGAGCCGGGCAAGCTTTTCATAGCAAATGTTTTATTTAGTTGATTAAGCCTTTTGTTCTCTTTGTGAATTATTATGGACAAACTGTGACATTAATTCATCTGGTTGTTATTCACAATTGTTCAAATAACTGTGTCAGTGAACATATTTCAGCTGTTTAGATTGTTCTGAAGTGATTCACTTCAGTTCTTTCTTTTGCTATTTGTTATATGCTATTTACTATTCAAGGGCTGTATTTGGTTTTACCCACCCCACCTGGTGACAATATTACCTGGATCCTTACATCACTGGAAGGTCTATATAAAGAAGTAAAATCAAATAGATTTCATAACACTCTCTCTTCCTACTGTTCTCTGTTCACATGCACATCTCTTACAAAATTTTGTACAAATACATAATAGGTACCTGTGATGAGGCCTAATTTCCACAAATAGCCTTTCAATAAAAGTAATTAGGTATACACATGTTAATGGAAACAATTGAAAGAGATTGAGAATACCATCTAATTTGTACTGACACCTTCAGTCAAATATCCAAGATTCCACCTGGAAGTAACAAGGCAATGGGATACCGGAATTTATTAGTTCTGTACTTCACTGAGCGCATCCTCTTGTTGAAATGAGCATTTCTAAATACTTTTACACACTATTCACCTGGCTTTGATGCAAACTAAGTAGCGTATGTATCTTCCGATTTCCAATAGCGCCCACAAGCATAAACCAGCAGTACTCCAGTATAACTGCAGAAATACACAGTATGTTCCTGCAAGTATAAATCCAGAGACAGAATCCACCCCACTAAATCTATTTCAAATTATTTTTAATTTTATACTTCATATAATAATATATTGTGCGTATAATAATAGACCATGCATCTCTTTTTTGCATTTAAAGAGATTTCCAGAAATTGTAAAACTTCTATCTAAACCTAGATTTGACTTACAGCATGAGAGTGTCCCAGTTCAGAATTTAGTTCTGGTCCATGTCATCTGTATTATGTGCCTCACACCTCGGAAAATACCATTTCTGCAATCATTTTCTCCACACATGCACAAACAAACAAAAGCAATACAAATTTGTCAACTATAAAATAGGCTAAAAGAACTACAATGGGCCAAATTCTATCCTGAAGTCAGCACTGGAGCTGGAGCACATTTTTGTAGGGAGACTTTAGCCTCTCCTTTCTCACATTGGAACAGAATATTTGGTAAACATTTTCTAGGATTCAAAGCTTTTGTTTTGAACACTAAAGAACTGTGATTCAGTGCACCCAGTAAAAATACCTCGCCAACATCTCTTCAGGTGTTGCAAATGCTTGAACCTGTCTCCTCTACCAGAAGCTTTCACTTACTGTGTTATGTGTCCGTATGTTTTCCTTTCAATCTGTTAAAGTTATCAGCCATGAGAATAAGTTCTTCAGATTTCTGATGAAAAAAATTTAGGTTTAACATTTACTGCATTGCTGCAATTTATCACTCTTTCTACCCTAGTACAGCATGAGCTCTTCAATTTGCTTAAGTAAATATTGGCAACAAATCAAAGGAAGTACTGCAAGTCCATGGAACACAATTTTAAACTAACTATGGAAAGTCTGCCAGGGATAGCCATGATGTTAAATGTGTTAGGGTCACTAGTTTTCCTATGTGGTATATTCTTCCCTGACTATAGGCACACAAAGAGGAAAACAAAACCTATGAAATGTTACGTTGTCTAGTTCCTACAATGTCTTCAGAAATACTCTATTCATTTTGTTTCAAGGCCATTACAGCACTATTTAGACAGAGCTGGCAACCTGACTAATTACATTTGTTAATCTTAGGATCACATTAAGCCATTGTGTGACAGGAAAACTATGATATAGTGGAACATGGTGGGATGATACGCACAACTGGAGTGCTGCAATGGATGGCTATAAACTCTTCAGAAGGGATAGGCAAGGAAGGAGAGGCAGTGGGTAGCCCTGTATGCTAGGGAGTGTTTTGATTCTCTAGAGCTAAATGATGGCAACAATAGGGTTGAGTGTTTATGGGTAAAAATCAGGGAGAAGGCCAACAAGGCAGATGTCATGGTGGGAGTCTGTTGTAGACCACCCAACCAGGATGAAGAGGCAGATGAAATATTCTATAAGCAGCTGGGAGAAGTCTCACAATCACAAGCCCTAGTTCTCGTGGAGGACTTCAACTTACCAGATGTCTGCTGGAAATACAATACACTACAATTCTTTGCCTCAGTCTTTAATAGTAAGACCAGTTGTTCTTAGGGCACCCAGCCCCCCGAGCTGGAAGACAGTGACAGGGAGCAGAATGAAGCCCCCATAATCCAAGGGGAAATGGTTAGCCACCTGCTACACCACTTAGACACGCACCAGTCTATGGGGCCAGAGTGGGGGGGGGGAGGGGGCGGGGAGAGGCCCCCACAAAGCCACTTTCCATCATTTATCAGCAGTCCAGGCTACCTGGGGAGGTCCCAGTTCACTGGAAGTTAGCAAACGTGATGTGCATCTACCAGAAGGGCCAGAAGGAGGATCTGGGGAACTACAGGCCTGTCAGCCTGACCTCAATGTCACGGAAGGTTATGGAGCAGATCACCTTGAGTGCCATCACTTGGCATGTACGGGACAACAAGGTGATCAGACCCAGTCAGTGTGGGTTTATGAAAGGCAGGTCCTGCTTGACTAACCTGATCTCTTTCTACGACAAGGTGACCCACTTAGTGGATGAGGGAAAGGCTGTGGATGTCATCTACCTAGACTTTAGTAAAGCCTTTGACACCATTTCCTACAGCATTCTCCCAGAGAAACTGGCTGCTCATGGCTTGTGCAGGTGTATTCTTGGCTGGGTGAAAAACTGTCTGGGTGGCCAGGCC
>NW_010126234.1:0-308 GCF_000699245.1 Pterocles gutturalis
CCGACCTGCGATGCTGCAGGTGGGGGAACATCAGCTTTTCCTTCGGTGTTTGCAGAAAGCTGGTGCTGGGAGCCCTGCCCCACCTCCTGCAGCTGGACACCCAGCAGGTCCCTCGCAGCAGGGGTGAGGAGGAGGAGGAAGGAGGCTCTTGCAGCAGCGAGGAGGAAGATGAGTCGCTCTATGAGCCCAGCGGCCCTTTCACTGCAGGCAAAGGTGCCTGGGCTGAAGCAGGACAGTCCCTCTGTCCCCAAGGGTGACAGGAGGGGCAGGGAGCCCGGGTGGCCGTGCCAGGTCCCCTGTCATTCCGC
>NW_010126235.1:0-509 GCF_000699245.1 Pterocles gutturalis
ATAACTACCACATGCAAACAGAAAAGGAGCCTCGGCAGCTCTGCTGCAAGGGTTGTTCTCTCCAGCACAATGCGTGGCATGATCGCTGTTTGGGAACAGCCCCGCATTCAGAGAGCAGGAGAAAAAAACAACTTTTTCTTGTGAAAAATAATTATATCTTGTCAAGTACAGTGGCATCTGCAAAATATCTGTTAATCTAAATTACATGATACTTAAAGAGCAGACCTGGAAGCTCTGATGATGGTATGTTTTTTCTCTCACTTTTAGAAATGGAATTAACATGTTCACACAGCCTGTGCTGCACTGACACAGGAGCTGCGGGAGCCATAGGAGCCATAGGAGCCACAGGAGCCGTAGGGGCTATAGGAGAGCCATAGGAGCCACAGGAGCCATAGGAGCCATAGGAGCTATAGGAGCCATAGGAGCCATAGGAGCCACAGGAGCCGTAGGAGCCATAGGAGCCGTAGGAGCGATAGGAGCCATAGGAGCCATAGGATCCAGAGGAGCTA
>NW_010126235.1:700-1068 GCF_000699245.1 Pterocles gutturalis
CTGGCAGCCCAGGCTGGGGGGCACGATTGTGGCCTTCACGAGCAGCAGGACCCAGCATCTGTTCATCCTCGACAGGCTCAGGAATTCAAACATGAATCTCGTGATTTTCACAGACCAAGGAAGCACGGGCAATGCCAAAACGTATTCCATCTCCTTGCTGCTGTGCAGCAAACGCTGTTCCCTCCCCAGGACTCCAGGGCTCTGCCGGTGCATCTGCTGGTGAGCATTTGGTACCACGGAGGGCTCCAGGCAGGAGAAGAATCCTTCAGGGAGCCCCAGCGCCCTCCCCTCCTGCATCTCCTGATGAGGAGAGCTGCTGTATGTGTGCAGTCAGGGTGCTGGGAACGTAAAGGCTCCAGCGATGGCAG
>NW_010126236.1:0-24728 GCF_000699245.1 Pterocles gutturalis
TATATATATATATATGTCCACTGTAGGTTTGCCCTGTATTGATTTTGTTAAAGAACTTGTGTATATTTATGATTTATATATTTTTGTTTTAACAATGGATATTCATCTGTGCAAAATGAAAGAAGCAGAATTTAGACTCTAGTGTATTTTAACATAGTGTTCTGTGACCTAGTAGACTGCCACCTCCAAAATCTCCAGCTAACATTTAAGTCTAAAAAAATAAATTAGAAGTATCACTGATCTTGAAAAAAAGGAAGAGGAATAGAGAAGGACATTCTCTGAAATCTCAAAGAAAGCTTTAGTGACGTGTCTCCTTAGTTCTCCTCTAACAAATGAATAAAAAATTATCTCTGTATGCATGTGCATTAAATATTAGTGTGTTATTTCCACTATACAGCAATTAAATATTTAGTAGTAGTCTTTGATTAATTTGTGGCATTTGCTTTGTTCTGACATTGAAAATTACAATTTTTCTTAATTAATAGAATGACGTTTTATGAGAATGAATTATTCTAGTTTTGAAAACTCACTATTATCAAGTGAAGTAGCAGAGTAAGTTTGATAGTATTTTCACTCACAGTGTAAAAATTACCCTATCTTTAGTTACTCAAATCAGTGAGTAACAAAGCATATAGTTGCCCCAGTTTAGCAGCTATCTAATTTGAATGCTTCCTTTAAAAGATATGACTCTTCTAGAGTCTGAAAAAAATTACTCTTCTAGATTATCTTGTAAAAAACCAAACCAAATTTAAAAAAAAACCCTAGGTGACCTCTGAAGAAGAGGAAGAGAGAAAGAAATGGTATTTGAAGAAACTATGTGTTAATACTAGAAGGAAAACTACAATAAAATTAGGTGTATATATATTTTTAAAAAGTCATACAAGTGAGTCAATGTAAAATATTTTTTTTACGTTTAAAAACATTATTATGTTATAGTATAAAACACCTGAACTGATTAATTTTATTCCATATTAGGGAGCATTTGCTAAGTATGCATAAAAGTCCAAAATCACCAAGATACAAGAGGGCAATGAGATACTCAATACTCCTCAGTAGCAAGTTCATTTTTTCAGCTCTTCTTGGCATAATAGGTACATGCTTCTGCTTGCATGGAGGCTTCATTATATTTTTTCATCTCACCAGCTAGATCACTATAATTTGTTGATCATCAGTCAATCTTGAAACAATCTTAAAAGGTTGTTCAGATATAAAAAGTAATCAAGAACAGCTCAGAAAATCTACTGTATAAGACACTAAAATACTGAACTTGTTATTCAGAACACCTCAGTATAACCTCTACTGATTGTAGAAACCATATACATGTTCCTGTATTTTATTAAAGCCAAAATCACTGTTAATGTTTTAATAAATGTACCAGATGGTATTAAACACTTCTGGGGTGATTTAATGTATAAAGTTTTCATGGGAAATTCCTGACTGGAGTTTACCGATACACTGTTCAAGCAGTGAATATACTTTATTTTTGTATCTGGGGTGGTATGGAAGGTGAATTTGGTTGAGTGTAGTCAGCTTTGAGTCATACTGGGATGCACCTTGTTAAACATACAGTTTGGTAGCACTCATATTTCATTTCAGGTTTGTGGGGTTTTTTGGGGTTTTTTGGGGTTTTTTTGGTGGGAACTCCCCTTGTTTTCTAATATCAGAAACCTTCTGAGGTTAGGCCATATCTAGTTATATCTAGTACTTGAAATGACAAACTCTTCTTTATACTTTTAGCTGAAGTGTAATATCACAGCACAAGTTTTTTTTAAGAAGAATTTTTGGTAGGATATTTGAAGGAAATTGATTAATTTTCCAAATGTAGTAATATCCTCAACTATAGCCCAGAATGACTAGTTACATAGTCATATTGGTTTAGCTTTTTTTCAACTTTTTATGGAAGATTGGAGGTGTGGATTTTAAAAGCAATTTTTCTAGAAGGTTGTTTGTTCTTTCAATCCCAGATATGGCTTCAAAATTTTGTCTTTATATTCACAATTCTTGTAGTTAATTTAAAAACTTAAAAAAACCAAACTTGAGCAGTTCAGTACTTCAAAAATGTTGTTTTAAATTCCAGTTTTACAAACTTGCAAAAATTAGAACATTTAAATACCAATTTTAGCCATTTTCTACAAAGCTGATTTAATAAAATTAATTTTTTACAAGAATAAGGCTTTGACTTTCATGACAGTTATGTATTAATGCTGACCCACCAGCTGTTTGCCAAAATGAGAATTCTGCTCAATTTTTTAGTGAAGAAATAGCAGCTAAAATAGGCAGGAGAGGAAGGAAGATAATAAATTATATCTAATCATGCCTGTAATAAGATCCTGATCCTGCAATGAGAATAATGTGAACTGATGCCTGACTCCACATGCCCAGAGTGGTTCTGTGTAAATGAAGGTTTCAGGCCCTGTAATTTTCAAAGTGGACTATAATCCAATCCCAGCTTCATTTGTGCACAGACTGTTCCTTCTCAGCATTATGAGATGTCTAAGATTTTGGAGTTTGAAAAAATATGATTAGTAGCAGTAATAACCACATACAAGTGCTGCACATTAAAGTGCTGTGATAAATTAAAATCTCTAAAGGTATTTTTGTTCTCATTTTTGGGGAGGTTTCTTACAGAGGCAGCAGTCAAATAGCATACAAGAGTGAAAAGATCTCTGGGACAGGTACTGTTGCCTTGATTTTTTCATATAGAACTTATTTCATTACAACTCAAGTCTTTAACTGGGACCCTGAGAAGCTAATAGAATATAAATAAATATAATTAGTGTATCTAAGTTTTCATTAGTTTTTTGTTTTTTTTTTTTTTTATATTTAAGCATTTTTTTTCAGTGATAGAAAACTGTTGTGGACTGGATTTTCATAGTTAGCTACAGTCCAGAATATTCTACTTACCAAGATCCCAGTCTTCCATAATGCACATTATTATTTTTAAACATTTTATATTTTCGTAGAAGCTAGCAAAATAAGAACATGACTAAAAGTGATAACTATGTATGATTTCAATGTTTTACCGTTTAAATTAATCCACATTTAAGTGTAGTCAAATAATGCTTTTTTTCATTCTTCAGACAGTTGTTTGTTTGTTTCTTGTTAACTAAAAAATAACTTCAGATATATTTTAATGGCTAATAAAGGTCCACTCAATCTTTGTTCCTCAATTCTATTGGAAATGCTCTGCCAGATAGCCCATAGCCTACTTTTATCCTTGAGTGTATTTTGCAGATACTCTAAAAGTTAATTCAGCATACAAATTCTTTGACAACAAAGATTTAGGAAATGCATCAGTGTGTTCAGTCACAAAGTGTGTGGGAATGTATTTATATGTGTATAAGTATAGTATACATGTGTAACAATTTAAGGCTAAAGCCAGAGGAGATGGTAGAAGAGAGGCAAATACTTGTTTAAAGTATAACAGTCAGAACTGCCAGCTGATTTTTAAAGTATCTTTGAAGACATTTTCTGATTATTTTTACATTAATTTTATTCATGAAAATGAAGAGAACTTTTTGGCCTCTGGCAATTTTCCTGGATTGAAAAATGAGAAGTTTAAAAGACCTGTTACAGTGTCTGTGTGTAGCTAATGATTAAAGTTACCACACTTTTTGAAATTATTTTATTAAATATTGATTGGAGTTTCAATAGAATAATAACATCAGCTAGAGAAAGACTCCAACGTTTTGCATTTATGTTGTGGTACACCACTGCCATTGACTAATCAATGTTTCTATATCTTAAATCACAAGTCAATAGCTCATATGTGTAAGAGAATAGCTGCAGAGTGGCAAGTAATGCCTTTAATTACATCCAGACACAGATTTTGGTTTGACTAGCAATTTGGACAGACAGTTAACCGTCCAGTAGGAATAGCAAATTATTTGCCTAGCTGTTGCCAAGCCAGGCCTCTAAATCATTTTCCCTGAATGACCCTTGTCAGTAAAGCATCCCAGGTTTTACGTTGCTTAGGACCTAATAATTCTCAGTAGGATAAGTAAAATATGAACAGCAGTATCCGAAAAACCATCCAGTCGCTCATTCTAAGACACTAAAAGAACCAGTTACAAGGGTAAGGGAATACATTTTAGTTTTCCTGTGCAGTCACTGCATAGCTTCCTTGAGAGCAGATTAGGAATGCTTTGCCAACACCCTGGAAACCTGTTTGCTTGAATCACATCTAAATGCAAAGTGATACTATTCAGACACTGTGTAAAATCGGAGAACTCCAGATCTTGAAGGCTGCAGTCTGCAGTGTGATGGTAACAGTGGGAATACAAAATCTGTAATTGTGAAGAGAACAGAACGGCCACCTCCAGCAATTTAGGGCTGGTTTCGTTCTCGAGTTGCCTTTCATGCTGTCATGTATTTCAATATTGAACATTTAGTCCACTGATTCCTGGAGCTGTTTACGCTTCTGCATCAGTCCAGTATGAATTTTCAGAGCTTGCTGAACATATCCATAAAATGTGTCATACAATATGCAGCCAGTGGCTGCTTTCTTGTGAGAGAATTGCGACTCCATTTGATATAGTTCATCACACTGATCTGAGCTGAGCAGACAGCCAATTTAGATGACCAGTGGAAAAATTGTGAAGTCAAGATATTTGAAAGCATCTCATTGCAGATTGCAGGCACACTTTGCATCTTTTCTACTGTGTTTTGAAGCTCACCACCCACTTCTGAAGGAGAATAGATCTCATTTAGTTTAACATATGTAAGCTGAAAAAAGTCTAAATTAGCTGACTTCTTAAACTAAACTAAATAGGGCATTCACTTGCGTGCTTAGCATGTTCCTCAGCAATCCTGTAGCCCAAGTGACTTGTTCTCTTCCAAACAATACCCAGGAATGATTTGAAGGACAGCACAGGCCAGCAGCTGTTCTCAGTCGGCAGTATAGATGAGACTATGCTATTATGGAGGAAGCAAGCCTTACAGACATGGGCCATAACATAGCAGTTGAACTTAAGTTCAGAGAACAGTCCTGGCCCATTTTATTTAAAAGTATGAATGTAGACAAGTTGAGTAACAGCTAAGTGTTTTACTCAGCACTTTGCTATCTGCACTTCTCCTCAGATTTGAAAGATTAAAAATGTGACACTATCTTTGGAATATAGCTGTCAGGCTAAGTCTTCTGAAACATTATGACAGTGACTTTACCTCCTGTGAATATCTTCCTTCCTATATAGATACCAGCCTGTTGGTTTTGAAGCATTTTACTCTATCACCTACCTTGTAATTATTTTATTCATTTGTCTTAGAAATGGAATATAGTTTACTCATGTATGTATAGAAATCAACATTTTAAAAAAGTTTTTTTTTTCAGTGTAACTATTTAGCAGTAAGTATCATAAAAATAACCTCATGTTCAGATTCTGATCTTACTTTCAAGTGAGACTTCTATCTCAATATTTTCTCTCTGACAACTTATTCTCTCTTTACAAACATATGACTTGAAGAATTTCAATGCCTGAATTGAGTCTAGTGAAAGTATGCTGGCTCACTTTGAGGAGTAGCAATAATGCCTACTGATGGCTCTGAATCATAACCCACTTCAGCTGTCAGGCAGGTTTCTCCAGTTTAGAGGGGGCTATGGACATATGTGGATACTTGCACTGCTGTTACACTAAAAAGCAAAATGACAGCAGTGCAGTACTCCATGCAGTCTGAACAACTCTACAAACCCAGTTTTTTATCCTCAGGTGACACCAGATCCATCTAATCCTATTTTAGAAACCTGTATTTAATTGAGAATGAACCATAAGTTATTCCACTTGTTTGCATCAGTGCTCATCTACATTCTAGAAATGAAGTTCTTCAAGTGTTGTCTTCCTGTCCCTACCTCTAACCCAAATTGCTGAATTAGTAGCAATTCATTGTCTATAAAACAAGTTGCCCCTGCTGCTAAAAAACTTCTACACTCCCCCAAAACGATCATAGTCTAAAGACTACAGAATGATGCACCCTTGCTCAAAAGCTTTCAGCTGTAAATCTGGCTCTTAGAATCTGCTGGCACCAAGGTCTAACGCCTGAATCCTACCCTAATCCTAGGTTTAACACTATACTTAAGGAAACTAAGTTTCTAATTCTGGCAAAAAAACATTGTTCATTCAAACTAGATGGACCCCTACATTACCAGATATCTACTTAGCATTTTGGTTGCAGTTCAGTTCAAACAATGCATCATTTTTTATTGAACAGTTATTATGTGTTCTTTACTGAGAAAAGGTTGCTTCATTCCTATGGTCTATTTAAAATTTCCTCAAAAAACCAGAACAAAACAAAACTCTAAAAGTGTGCACTTTGGTATCAGTACTTGGTATCACTACTACAAAGCCAAAGGATTCAGCTGCGAACAACTTGAAGAAAGAACAGCTGGGCAAAAGAAATATTACCTAACCATCAGCTGAAAACTTGGCAGCCACCAGGAGGATGTTGATCATAGATTTGAATTGCCCTTCACACGAGGGAAAACTTCCAGTCATGATCCCAGGTTCTTCTTAGAGCCTTCTATGGCTTGGTATCCCTGACTTTTAGATAATACCTAAAAGTTCCCAGCCCACTATGGGAAATTTATCTCTGTGAGGAAGAAAATTTAACTTCTAGGAAACTCCAGTTAGTGCAGAATGAAGGCATATGTCTCTTCAGCAGTGTACACTGTCACAGACACTCCACCAGTCCTCTGCTTTCTGCCACTGTCTTTCTGTAGAACTTAACGTTAAATGTAAAGAATATGGATTTTTGTTCAAGCTATAACTTCCTAAAAATAAACAAAAATTCAATCTGAATTATGTTCTCATGCATAATGCACCTTAAGCCTTGAGCTCTTGTCTTTAATTTATCCCTACATAACATGCAGCTGTTCAAGTTTCATACGTTGCAGTGAGTTGAATTATTTTTAGATATTACTTGAAAGACATACAAAAGAGAACAGATATTATTATTCATTTATCCCTAACTGGAAAATTTCCCATACTGTATTTACAGCTTCTGAGTGTCTCATAAGTTTTATGGGGTTAGTTAGCAATTTCAGATGAACTAACTCTTGTGCAATGCATTTTTCCCCCTTATAGATTCTCTTCAAGGTGTATTCAGATTTTGCTTTCATTCTTCAGTGTTGTTATTCACACTACCTATTCTCTTGATTATTGTTCAATTTTTTATGTGCATCATTTGCTTTGAGGAATGTCCAGGTTTTGACAGACATTTTTCTACCAGTCTTAAGGGAAATCTGACAGACAATTGGAGCATGAAAACAAGTACATTGGTGTTGCAGAGAGAAATTGTGTTGCACTAATCGTACACCCCCTGGGCATTTTAAAACTGTAGCTTTAATGAAATAGACGCAACAGATCTTGGTAACATGCTCCAGAAAAGAGAAGACAGCTCATAAACATGCATGTGTCTTGCATGCAGCACACTGACCTCCTTTGTAATTCAACATAAACCAGTTCTGATGCTAGTTTTTGTTGTTGGAAAGAGGCTATGGTTCTGTGTTCAGAAATGTGGTGGTGTTTTAAGCTGCTACCAGCCTCTTCCTCCTTGTCCATAAATGTTTATTGCAACTGCTTGGCTAGAAGTCAGTGACATGGAGAACTGAGTCAACAGAACAGAACAGACCATGTGAGCACACCTAATCTGCTTCAGTACAAAGTCAGTAAGTTTAATTTATAATTGCAAAATTGCTATGGAGATAACTAATTTTTTTATGTATTCTGTTTTATTTGGTACCAATCTTTCTTACACAGCAGCCTGGTATATATATATATATATATAGAGAGAGAGAGAGAGACAGACAGACAGACAGACAGACAGACAGACAAAGGGCATGTCAGTACCATGTAATACTGTGTTCTAGAAATCTACAAGTTTGCACTTGTTATGCTTATACAGTCATATAGTTCCTTATTAAAAAATCATTTCAGGCAGCTTTGCTTTCTAAGCTGTTCTCCAATGTACCCAATATAGCCATATCCTAAGGGAGTTTAAGACCAGTGAAGTACGTATAAAATTGTTTATTGTAGCAACAAGTTTGTGTATATATGTCACTGGGACAGTATAGATTTAATAAAAATAATTTTCTTATATGTTTTTACTAGTGAGAGAGATATTACAATACGAGCAAAAATTCTCAATGATCATGCTTTCCACTCAAGAAAAAAAAAAAGTAATAGATTGTCATTTTGCTTTTATTTCACATTAGCATAAAAAAAATGAACATACACTGTTTTTTGTAGCAACTGACATCCTAAAACCAATACAAACCAATAAAGTTCTGATTTTGAAATTTCATATAAAATTTCAATATATGAACACTATTGCAGTAAAACTTCTAGATAAGTAATGATGTTATTCCTTAACTGTATCCAATCAATCTGCGGCACAATCCTCACTGGAATTACAGTTCTGTTGCCCTTACCAGGCCTTCTTCTCTGAAGCTGATCTTGGACCTGCGCTTCAGCTGTTTTGGCTCAATGTACTGGTGACCCACGGCTGCAAGATCAATACTCAGTTTTTACTAGTCCACAGGACAGCTGTGTCTGCCTAATCAGTCTGATGAAAAATCAAAACATGCCAGCAGTTCTGAAATTTTCACTAGCTATCTCAAGAAGCGTTTATGAATTTTTTTTTCAATTCTGTCACACAAGTGACAAGTGGTCTACAGCTCACAAAATATCATACAGCTTGGTGAATCCTGACTTTTTTTCCTTGTTTAATAAACAAAATATTATTTTTAGTAAGAATGGAAGATCTACTATGGTTTATATATATATATAAGTATATTTAGCTTTCATTAGCATTTATTTTATGTGATTTAAAGCATGGGAGACAGAAGGCACTGAGAACTGTTGTTTTGACCTATGGGATTTTGATACTGAACATATTTTAGATCTTGCTTAATATTTTTGTTTTCAAGGTTATATTTATAAGAGCTTTGCTTGTTGTTTTGGCAACACCTGACACATTTCACAGCAAGATGTATCTCGTGTTTTTCTCTGATGTAACAGGAACAGAAAGGATCACAGAGCAGGTTCTCATTATTAATGGATCAAATGAATTCTTTTCCCTTCAGGGATCATTCTTTAATGTCCAAATATTTGTCTGTTACCATCTTGTACTGGACTTTTATTTTATGTGCTGAACTATTTGTGTTGTATTTTCATGTCAATTAATACAACCAAAATGATATGTCACAGGGAATGGGAAAAAAATACCCCACGTCAAAGAAGTATTGACATCTGCCTCAGCTGGCAGCAGCTATCCATTTCAGAATCCAGGATGACTGCCAGGGCTTCATTGGTCTTCATGTACTGATATTGACACTAGGCACGAGAACAAAAAACTTAGCAATACATAGAATTGGATGGTAAAAAGGCACTTACCAGAGAGTCTCCCTAATTCATTGTTTTAAAAACACTCTGAATGTTTAAATGCATGCCTGTAAGGCAAAATATTAGTCACAAGGACCTCAGAAATCTCAGGGCTGTAAATTGAAATGCATCACCCAAGAAAAAAAATGCATCAAGTTCAGAATGCTTTTACACTCACAGCTTAAATTCAGCTGCATAGTCTCCATATGAATAGGAAATAAACTTTACAACTGAAGTTTGTAAACCAGTGGTCAATTTTACATATCAAGGTAGAAAACCTACACAACAGAAGTTATAATTAGATTAAACTGGAAAGGAAATTATATTTTTGAACAGATTGATATTCCTTTGACAATTATTACATGTTGTGGCTATGACTCCCTGCTCTATATCTGAGTCTTTTAAACGTTTTAGATTTAAAAAGCCAAAAGTTTAGGTGAGTTAATTTTTCCAAGTGCCATGATAAAGTTATATTCTATTACCTCACAAAGTGCTTTGGCAGAGTAGAAATAAAAGAAAACCTATTACCTTGAACAAACACTACCTTTCGTACATACCTTAAATTAATTTCAGTAACACTAGTCCATGCCACTACAAAATAATTTGAAAATAGCTACAAGGACAAATTAAACTTTCAGTGGATGGACATAACTTGTCCAATTTTCCAAGTGAAATTTCTCTTCAGAAAATCCTGCCAGACTTGGTATACAAAATATTGTAAATATTTTAATTTTATTTGATTTTATAAATGTATATACTATAAGGAAAAATAAGCATCATGTACACAGAA
This sequence comes from Pterocles gutturalis, assembly GCF_000699245.1. Taxonomy (NCBI): domain Eukaryota; kingdom Metazoa; phylum Chordata; class Aves; order Pterocliformes; family Pteroclidae; genus Pterocles; species Pterocles gutturalis. The sequence goes on from NW_010126236.1 coordinate 10,165, forward strand.
AGGACTGTCTACAGAGGTAAATGCACATCTTAAATAAAAAGGCATTGTCTGAAATTTGGAGATTCTACAACCTATCAGGACAATCTGCTCTAAAGCTTGATTATCTGCATGGTAAAAAGTTTTTTCCTTATACGCAACCTGATCATCTCTTGTTTCAACTTGAACCTGTTGACCCTCATCCTCCCATCCTCCCATCTTCCACCACTGATATCTCTCTCTTTCATGACCCCTCATAGGTGCTAGGGAGCTGCTTGGTGCCCCCAAGGCCACCCCTTTTCCAGTCTGACCCAGCCCAGCTCCCCAGCCTCTCCTCATGGGGTCAGTGCTACAGCCACAGAGCTTTGGGGGCCCTCACCTGAGGTCCCTCCAGTTTGTCTCTGTCTTTCCTATGTTGGAGCCCAAAACTCGATGTAGTATTTAGATGTGGTCTGATGAGTACCATATATCAGGGGTGATACTTTCCTTTCATCTACAAGCTGTGCCACAGTCCATACAGCCCAGGAGTTCTTAGGTACCTTTGCTACCAGCACACACCGTGGGTTCATGGTCAAATTACTGCCCACCACTAACCCAGGGCCTTTCCCATAGAGCTGCTCCCCAGCTCTTCTTCACCACAGCTTCCTGGTGCAGAGGCTCTGCTCTCCCAGGCACAACACTTTGCTTTTTAGCAATTATCTTTAAAATGCTTGAATAAAACTTTTGTTCCTCTTGTCTCCTTCTTTTTAGGAGAAAAAAAAAAAATATCTTGGATAAATGTCCTCTTTCCTAGAAAAAATTCTGAGACCCTAAGGAGACCACAAATGACAGCCAACAAACTAAAATATGCCCATGTAATCTGAGGCCATTATCTTTCTCAGTTCTTTGATACTACATCCATGATTTCTGCCTGCAGCAAACAATTGCAAATAGTTTAAAATATAACTATAGAAATAAATGTTCCATGACCTAACAAGATCTTGTGTCTCTTGAGAAAGCTGATTTGCTTTCCTCCCAAACAGTATGGTATAATTCTTTTGTTTAATATAATATCTATTTTAACAGGCAGATAGGTATTCACTTGGCAGACACCTTAACTGTAACTATGTAGTTACTCTCTCTATATTCCCTGAGAAATCTGTATGTTTAAAGGTCATTTGTAAGTCTCCATAGAATTGTACCTATATGTGGCTTGTAGTTGTGATTCCTGTATAGTATACCAAATGAGAGGGAAACTTTTGTTAAAGCATCAGTCTAATACTTTGAAAGAAATAGGGAGGTTTAAACAATGTTTCAAAATGAATTGATAAATATTTCTCAGCTTTCAGCTCCCTACTATAATTGTGCAAAGATTTTATTGTTGGAAATATGGCAACCATAATAGAAAGGTGTCTAGCTTCTTCAGACACTAAACCTTCATATTTTTTTCTCTATGAAATTTGTCTCACAGGTCTAAAAAAAGTTACATTACTTGCTAGAAAACATTCTGTGGGAGCTAGAACAGTAGAAGAAAACATTTGGAATACTTCCTGTATTAAGAGTTCTTTGTAAAACCATTTTTAACTGAGAGATTTCAAATTATAGTCCAGCCAAATTAATCTTTATAAACAGATTGGAGTGCTCACATTTAAACTTAGAATAATTAACATGAAGCTGATATAATTTTTATTTTCCAAGAGATGATTGATAAAAATTAATATTTTTTCAATTTTAGAAAATAAGAAGTAATAGGAAATAAACTGGCTTTTCCCTGTTAAAATTTGGGAATTCATTGTATTTCATTTCAGAGGGAAAATATTTCATTGGTTAGAATAGTTTCTGGAATTACTGATTTTAAAATACAAGTGTTGCTTGTTCCGAAGTGGAAATCTTTGTGTTTTACTTAATAATAAAGGATAACTTTTCATAACAGTTTATTTGAGATTAAATAGATATTACAATATACGTTTGTTAAACTGGATTTCACAAATATATGATTCACTGATTCCAAACTGCTAATAACAATTTATTAGATTACCCAAAAAAAAACACTGAAAAAATAGGTCAGTTGTATTTTATTTTTCTAGCACTTAAAATAAATATATTTTTGTTGAAAAATCTTGTCTATATTCATCTCAGAGATATTCTTAAGGCTGTGGTAGAAGAAACAGTTATTAGAGCTACAGCACATAGTTAAAAGAAACTACGTGTAAGTAAATTGCTAAAATGCAGCTTTATGGGGTTTTTGTTATAACTGTATAATCAGTCTTATATTCCAGTCACTTTAATTCCCTTAGCATAAATGGAATATTGAAAACACTCATTACATTATCAACAGACCAGCACGGAAGTTACAACAGAGTGATTATGTAATTGCTTTAATTGGTCCTTTTGAAGTAAGATTGTGTGCACCATAATTTATACATAGTAGTGAGTTTTTAGTATCACAATCTGATATGGAATTACTCATGATTATTACCAGAAAGATTGGATTAGTGCTTTTTTTTTTAACTTCACCGAAATATCTCATTTGTAGAAATGTAATCAAGACAGGACATTAACCTCTATGCCTCTTTTCAGTGATTTTTTCCCTACCACCTTTACTCTTGCCTAGAGCAGACTAATATGTTAATAATACTCTCCCCTCCCCCAAAAAAAGTAGCTCTTGCTGTTCTGTTGTACATTCTTCACTACAACGTATGCAAAAAGATAATTATCAACTCAGTGTATTAGAGAGAATAAGTGAAAAAATGCACAGACACGTTCATTCTACACAGAGTAAAGCTATCTAGAAAAAAATTGTTACTGTATCTCACAAATACCCCAAATTCACGTGTCTGGCCTGCACAGTGAATTGAACAGCTCTCCACATTCCACTGAATTCTCAAGAAGTTCTAGTTCTTGTCTCTTCAGCCAGAATCCTCTCCATCACCATGGCTCTGCCAGGCAGTTGTGGGGCTCTGAGCTGGCCCCAGTCAGGATCCCCAGCCTGGCCCTGTTCTCCCGCTGGGTGCTGCAGGGTGGGCCCCAGTTGGCTAAGGCACTATGGATGTGTGCCCTCTGCTTATTTTCAGGTTAGCATTTCTGATATTTTGTCAAACATAAACTTATGTTTCCATCCCCTTGTTTTCTGGCAGCACTCTTGTAAAGCTCTTGGAGGAGTCCCCACAGTGGGACTGTGTCATCTGTCTCAAAGTAATCATCTCCCTTGAATTACAGCAGGATTCCAGTACTGGGAACTAAAAATATCTGGGCCAACCAAGTTACATTCTTGACATTTAGTAGAGATTTTTCTATAGATTAGCAGATGATCCTTAAGAGAAAAGTTAACAAGTCTCACTAGTACAGAAAAAACAATTCATAGATAGCAGGTATATATTAATATATTAAGCAGGTATATATTAATAGTATTGATGTTAGAACGTAAAGCAAAAGCTATACTTGTACTTGGCTGTGAGCAGGAAAGTAATACATTTTCTAATCTATTTTGCATATGGCTGAAGGAAACATTTGTGTATTTACTACTTGTCTGCAATAATTAGACCTATAAACTTTCTGAGATTACATGAGGCTACATTTCCTTTGTTGAATCGGGAACAATTTGTTACAAGGATATAATTAGAATGAAATTTAGCATAATGACATCTTTCTGGTAACATGGAGAAAAAAAAAAGGAATCTAAAAAATAACATCTGGACTTATCAAAAATACAATTAATTTGAAATTTGCCTAATCATTCTTAAAACATAATAAAAAATTAAATTAAATACTCCTTACAGTTCTTGTTGTCAAACTGCATAAATATATATAGCTCAAAATACAAAACAACTTATTTCAAAATTTTAAAAATATTAACCTTGTCTTGTCTACTTTTATGTCACATTAATAGATATGCCCATGGTATAATGGAGTTTTGTTTTGAGAATTGTGATTCATAACATTGTTGATGTCATTGCTTTCAGCAATGCATGAAAGCAGAGGTCTGTAGCTAGGAAAAATACTACTTTTTAACATCTGTTGGAGTTGGAATTAAAAGGTTTTTTTGTAGTTGTAGCAAAGCTTATACCTGTAATAGACAATTTTGTTTTCTTTAAATATCTGTACCACAGATATCTAATTTAGTTACTATAGTTATGTACTCCAGTCAATGTCAAGAAACAAATACCATTAGGACAGATAACGTTCAATGCTACAATTCAGTGGTGCATGTTTCTACCTAAAGGGTATAAAATTCACCTAATTTAATACAATAAAAAGCTTATGTTTGATAAATCCCTTTTATCTATTTATTTAGCTTTCCTTACTTATGTCTGTACATGTTTTTAATGTTTTCAGTAGATAACACCTTTGAACCACTTGTTGATGCAATCCAGTTATTAGAAGACTTTTCTAATTATACATTTTTCTGAAGTTCACACCAGAAAACAGAAAATTTTGTTATAGAGGGACTTGGTGGCATTCAACCAGATTTCTGGATTGGAGAAGACTAAGAGTATTAAAGAGCATAGTATCTTCCAAATAGATTCAGTAAAATTATTTTTATGACATTTTCTCAGGATTATAAAATACAGAGCTCCTGGTTCATTGGTTGGTCAGAACAGTTTCACTGTAGCTGTGTAGTACCACTGTTTTTGTAACTGCAAGACATATAGAGCCCTACTGCTACAGGTAAAGTTATTTTTGGCTTACCAGGAAGAAAGGACACCAGCTACATGAACTTTCTGAAGACCTACTTTGTCAGAAAAGAGGCTTTACACTGGGAATAATAAAGTTTCTTAAGGAATTTCTTTGATATGTGACTGAGCCACAACCTTCTCTTTGGTTCCCATTCACAGTTAGGATCTGAAGCTCACACATGCATCCATTTAAACAACGTTCCAGTACAGAAAACATAGAGACAAGTCAGTACAGACTAAATACCTGGGTATTAACCTAATTTCTCAGAGTAGTCATCATAATTCCAAGATGTAGTTCCTCATTAAAAATAAATCAGTGTTTAGGATATCCTCTATAAATATGCAAAAGACAGATTCAAGACCCTGCTGGTATTAGTTCAAATGGAAAACTTGGTGATGAATCTTACACATCCAATGAAGGTGCCTAAAACATAAATTTTCTGTGCTGGTCTCTGGACCAGTTTCAGAAGTTTCTGTTTCAATCATTATATGGGACAATAACAATTATGACATTGCATAAATTCTTTTTCAGGGACAAGAAAATCCTTGATGACATCTGTAATTTCTTAGTAGCAGTCATTTGAACAGAATATTCTTCCATTCATTGCTTTTCATCAAATTTACATCTCTTCATTCCGTGCATATAGTATACTACCTCCCAGAAGCTGGCATCTCATGCCAGCCTCTCAGTTACATCTGACAGGTGTGCCCTTCATCAAGATTACAGCTCCTTTTTCTCACTTCTTTTTCATATTGTAAATGCTATGTGATATTTTGTAAAGCTGATTCATATTTCTTCCCACAACCATTTTTGCTTTCATCCCCACATGCATAAATTGTGTGGATAAAATATGATAGTGTCAATTCTTTAGCCTAAGTCCCAGCAAAAATGCAATATTCTAACTCAGTCTGTCTCAAAGAGTTTATAGTGTTTAGGGCTCTCTTGTCTGTTCTTTGAATGGCAGGTCTAAGTACAATCAGCTTTCATAAAGCATAGACTGTATAAAATCTTCAAGAAACAATCCAATTACTTTTCAATATGTTTCTGTTGATGCTTAATAAACACCAGTTAATGAATAAAATTATAAAAAGATGAAGCTGACTTCAACATATTAACATGTATTTTTAAATTAAGTTTTCAGTGCAGTTTTGTAAGAAACTATATAGGTATGTCTTTGAGGACACTTTTAAACAGTGTTCTTCATATACTGCAAATGCAGCTATAATGTAGTGAATGTCTACTCAGTGCCTAATGGGACTTCTGGCAGTCTAATGCAGAGACTGAATAGTGTTTTAGAATTGCAATAGATCATAGGGCACTTTGTTGACATTCAAAGAAGTTCCTTCAGTGGATTCCCAAAAGTCATAAAGTTAAAACGAAGAAATCTCTTCATCCCTCATCCTGTTTGGATCATAACAGAAAGCTATTACTATTTTGGGATAGAGAGGAAGGATGGCTATCAAGGCATTAGAGAGAAAGTGCTTGGGGGATATAGATGTTACAAGAGTATAGATTCTGTACTCGTTAATCAAACTGCACAGTCCTCTAAAGTAATATCAAAAAAAAATGTCTTTGAGAAAAGAGGCACAGCATAAGTATGAAAAAAATCTATTATGAAACAGTAAGCTTCTTTCTGAGCTGTGGTTTTTAGAATTCCAAGAAAACCAATTAGGCTAGATGCTAACTTTATACTAGATAGCCCTTTTAATGGCACAAAATTAGTATCAGTATATATCATTTATCTTAAAAATTCTGCCTGCTGGTTTCTATATAGTTACTTCAGTTACTGTGTATAAACAGGTTTTGAAATCTTTCTCCTTTTAGGATTCCACCATGTGTAATCTCAGGAATGATAAAATCTGCACCTGAAAATAAAAATAATGCCATAGTGGTAAAAAAAAATCAGTATTAAAAAGGTAGTAAACCAAAAGGAATGGGACAAAGGTTCTTCAGTGATGACATACCAAAACATAGAGAAAAATTAAGACAAAAAAAAGATGAGACATACAAATAACAGTTAGAAGGAAAGATTAATGACCCGTACAGAACATTAAAGAAGAAGAAAATAAAATTGCACCATTGTGCAAATTCTTGTTTTGTTACTTCACTGAATACAAGAAAAAATAAATTTATTAAAAAAAGGAAAGACAAGAGAATACTATTTACAACTACAATACTTACACTTCTGTAGACAAGATTCAGTCTGAATCTCTTGTGCTTCAGGATAAACATTTACTACCTTGGGGGAAGGGGAAAAAAAACCAACCAAACAAAATCAAACAAAAAACCACCCCAAAACCAAAGCACCTCCCTCTTTGGCCAGATTACACATAATTCTCACATTGTGGAAACACTTCTCCCTTTCCTAGACAACATAAGGGACTAGTCTGATACAGACTACTGAACAAAGTAGATTAATGATACAGTTCAGTGTGACTGTCTCTCTAATATATATGTAGCTGGAGTATTTGATCATGCTCTCCCTCTACAGCATCGCATACATCAAGTACCACTCACTAATAATGAAGGATCACTAAAGGAATCAGACTCAGATGGTTCAATGATCTTAAAGGAAGAAGAGTTAGGGGAGAGCATTTACCACTAGTGTTAATAATTCCCAATATTTGTTTCCTTGCTGAAACAACTGTGTTGATTGCTTCAGAAACTCACACTTTAAAAATGAAATGTGAATTTTATGAAATTTATAAAATAAATATCTAACATCTACAAATTGGAAATGTCACTAATTTATTTAAAACAGCAATCAGGATGTCTTTCATGCTATTATCATAAAAATTATCATGAAATATATGTGATTTTATATATGATATATATGTTTTATATATGATAAATATATTTTTATATATGATATAAACCAGAAATACTGCTTCTTTTAATTAATCACAGAGAATATAACTTTATTTCAAAACTCGTGGAAATCTCAGTCTCAAGTAAAACTGCAACGTTCAGTCATTTGTTCTGATAATATGACCTACTCGCAAAGGACTGTTCTAAAGTGAAAATTTGAAAATATATCCTATATATCCTATAATTATACAGAATAACCTTATTTTTTGTTTATCTATATTTAAAATGGCTCAAGTTAATGACTGCTGATTTGTTCTGTGCTGATGAACTGCTGTTCCTGTTTCATCTTTTAATTGTTACAGATCCTTTCTATTCCTAACACACAAACTCCCTGGATAATTCCCACAAATATAACAGGTCAAAATCTCATCAGGGATAAAAATTAAAAGCGCAGTTTCACTGAATTGAGAAGAATATTTAGTTTCCTAATCACTGACAGTAGCATGCGCCGCTCTCAGTTGATAATGCAGCTGATAGGACCATCTTCCTGTTTAAATCAATAAAATTTTACTCTAGTACTCTTGTAATATTCACCTTTCAATCTCTTCTGATCTCACCGAGTTAGAATAAGTAGTCAGCTCACATGGTAGCCACTTCTGTAATGAAACACAGAGAATAAGAAAAATACTGTAGACATGCAAATCAAAAAACTTAAATGGAAACAGTACTGCCTGTATTTCACGAATATAACTTTTAAAAAATCTATAGCAAGTAGTTGACCTTCCCTATAAACATGTACAATATCAGAATATCTGAATTTTAGGGGGTAGTGGAGTTGTTAATTTTAAAGTTATTTATTTTCATTCTCTGTAGTGTTGGTATAGAATAAATAAGTGTCAGATGTGAGAAAAATGAAACGCAGCTTTCAAGTTACCACCTTCTGCATTTTCACCTACCCTGTATTTTTCACAGTACCATAAATTTACATTGCTATTTTTTTTTTCCCTCCAGCCTTACTTTATTAGCTTGAAAGTTGAAAGATAAAGGATAACAAAATCTGATATGTAATTTAAATCATCCCCATTTTGGCTAATAATATTTTCCTTTGTTGACTCCTAAGCAAACAAGTTGAAGACTCTGGGAAAGTGCTAAGATAGGTGTGAGAGAAGAGGGACACGTTATGATAAGAGTAGTGATCTCAGATAAATTGCTAGTAATTTTTCTGTGTCATTATTTTTTTTAATCTGTTGAGGCTGTTCCATTCTGTACCAACTTCTGTTAAAAAAAATTTCTTAGATATTAACTTGAGATCATTGCTGTGCAGCTACTGCTGTTGCTATTGCAATGCAAATATCATTGTTGTCCTACTTTATCCTGAATTAACATTGTTGTGAGAAGAAAAAGTATATATTATTTTCCTTTCTCCTTATACATTGCCATTTCACAGTCCTCCTTTGTCCCTGACCTACTATTTCAGTGGTAAAATAGACTGGTTTAGAAAAAATGTACATCAAGGATATCCTGATTCTTCTACACATTATCGGTAACTTCATTGCATATTATAACGCACAGCTGTTACATTAAGCATACAATAGTCCTTAAAGCTGAGACCAGTATCTATGTTCACCATACCTTTCAGACCACCATTCCAGCCACTGGGTTGGAGTTGTCTTCTCAGTCCTCTCTCCTATTTTTCCCTTTATTGCTGGGAACAATGGTGTAGGAATAGGAAACTGTCTTACCTGAACTAACTCGGTGGTCTCCTGAGAATAAAAATTCTCTACAGAATCAGAGAAAAATTAAACTGAAGGAGTGCAGAGATCACTGAAATAGTATCTCCCTTCTCTTCCTCAGGCCATATCAACAGAACCAACAAACACTCTTGAAGAAAGACCATCATACCACATCTTTCAAGGTGGAGTAAAAGAGCAATTTCTGGGTCCAGACCACACTGGCTGAGTCAGAGAGGGAAGGCAGGGGCAAGGCTGTCATGCCCATAGAACAGCTGGTGCTTCTGGCCAGGGCAGATCTTGGAGGCTCGTGTGACAATTTTCTTCATAGTAAACTGTGAAATGTAGTTACTTGAAGGATTTGAAGTGACCTAAACCACAATTCTCAAAATTTCTGTTAAACTGAGTAATCTTCCCTGTTTGTTTGCTTAGTTTCATTCTATCGGAAAATCAATTTTAAAAAATCATTCCATCTGAAAAACAATTTTTAAAAGTCAGTTCCCTTACCCATCCCTAGAACAGGGGAACATACCCAAAGTTACCTCATTTCATAACAAGGTATTCTTTGACTGAACTTCAGTATGTATTTTAGATTATTTAACTTTGGAATGCTTAACTTACCGAATACCTTTCTTTGGTATCCTAACAGTTTTTGACCCTGTTCTTTAGTTGAGAAATTATAGTTGACTATTGTTTCAGAAACCAATTGGACGCAGTTTAATAATGCCAGGACTGATTTTTTTTCTGTAGTCATTTGTTTTCTTTTATTGGATTTTCTTTTTATTATTATTATTTTTAGGTTTGTATTAAGGAATATCAAACATATAAGTAATAATTATGAGGTTTTTTTTCTTTCATATAAATCTTAAATCAAAAGGAGGAAATCAGGAACATGTACCAATGTATGCTAACAATATCTTCATTATTTCAATTATGTCTCTTTAAGAGAGAGAACCTAGGTTCAGTCTACAGCAGATTACAATTTATTATTTTCTCAAATCTCTTTGATAATCTCTTCATTCATGCTATCTAATAATTTTGTGATCCCTTTTTTTTTTATGCTTTCTTTAGTAAAAATAAACACTGATCAAGTTTTCTGTACTTCATACTCCTATTTTCCCATATTAGTCCTCCAAATATATGTAGAGGAAATATGTTATGTGGGATTCACAGTATAGCATACTATTTAGAGGCTAAAATATTTCAATGCAATTAACTGGTTGCTTTGCAAATTGAATATATTTGATATGGTTAAAATGAAACACATAAAATAAAATAAAATAGAATAAAATAAAATAAAAATAGTAAAATGTGGAAAAGCAATCTGAATATAAAACTCCACTATATTAGGTAAGCACCTTCATAATTTATTGCAAAGTAAGATCTTCACAATTTTCGCTCCATTTCTGGACAAAAATTATTTTCATTCTTGACCACAGTGCTGCCAAGTGACATAGCCTGAACAGGAAAATTTAAGAACAGTCTCCTTATAGTCTTCCTCTCCTGGCTCAGATTTCAATTTGGAAAACATTGCATATGCATTTCTTATGCATATCATTTTACATCCACTTGTCCTAAACACACTGCTATCCAGCTATCTTGCCTTTGTTTATTTAGTTGAGAGCCACCTAGCAATCTTTGCATACTCAGCAGAAAGTATAAAAAGCTTAGAACTTCACACAGGGTTACAGATTCCAGTCAATTGCTAAAACATTATGCATCATAGCATTTAAGTTTTATACAATGTTTAACCCTTGAGCCCATGGTCCCTGAAAGAGAAGAAAGCTTTATATAAATTTTTAAAAGTTCTTTGTAAGGCAGGGTACCAGAATTTCTGTAGATAACCCATTCTGATTATAGATTTTTCTTACTTTTTCCATGTGAAAGAGGGTTATTTTTCTACCAAATTAAAACAAAAAACATAATTTCCTTACTACGATTTGTGCAGTTCTCTGATTTTCAGCATGCTATTGAAATGCCAAACACAAAAGCAAGAACTTGCCTTTCTGCACCACGGAAGTGCATTCTGCATTCATTTTCTGAGGACAAAATGTATCTTTTGACTATGGTCTTGTGGTGGCGCTTTATTGTTGTTGTTTGGGTTTTGGGGGTGGGTGTTGGCTTTTTTTTTTTTTTTCTTTAAGCCATATACCAATTTTAATAAATCTAAATGATAAAAAAATTAACATATTACATGAATTAGATTTTGGCTAATCATTGCCTTAAGTTCCATTTATAACATCTTTTCACCTTCATTTATTTAAATTCTAATGTTGGCTGTAGCTGTAGTAATTAGATTGAATTTTGAAGTGTCACTCGCTCCACAGTCAATTTTCACTATCCCTACTCCATATATCAATTCACAAGGAGCACAGAGGATAGCAGAAGAGAAACCCTAGTTTGCTTCAGAAGAAGCCAATTAACAAATCTCATTTAGTGTTAATTGCAACAGCAGTACCTCATCATAGCTTAATCAACACCTTGCTAAAGCAATCTAAAAGAAGGAAAAAGAGAGACATTGATTTTATTTGCAGACAGAACCGTATTGATACATTTCAGCCTCTGAACATCTTACATTCCCAGCAGGCTGAAGTAGTTCCTTTCCATACACTGTTCCACAAAACTCAGAGGTTTTAGCCTAAAGAAAATAAGCACATATCTGATAGGTATTCTCTGAAGACACAAAGGAACAAAGCTGTATGTTGTATTGAATTCCTTCCAATGGCACATTTTAAGGACTTAGAGAACTTCCGCTGACCTAGCTATAAACCTTGACTTTATGTACAGATTCATTTTATCTCTCAAAGTCAAATCAGGTAATCACATATTTCTGCATGTCAATATGGGTCTACACAGCAAGTAAACATGAAAATGCTAAGGAAAAGTTCATTATGTGTGAGTGCATCCTTTTTTGAAAAGCATTGTCAGTTTGTAGCTGTGACTGCCATTCACATTCAGACTGAAAAAGCTGCAGTTGACACGCCACCTGAGTTGCTCCAAGCCAGAAGTTTTCACATTTCACAAATGCATTAGTCACTTTATTGCGGTCCTCTGAAGCTCTGAAATACTGCTCTGTGTCCTGGGTTTAAAACTGCAAGAAAACTTTTTTTTTTTTTTTGTGCCCTTAAAGGCTTAGTAATAGACATTGAATGGTGAAACACATTTATATGACATCATATAACACATTAATGACATGTACTAACAGTCTGTAATAAAACTTGATACCACTTTTTCACCTGTTAAAGAGGCTTCCATCTGAGGAGCAAAATGATGTTCTTTAAATAACACCTGCAAAAAAACATTAAATCCTTTAATATGATACATTAAAGTGAAATGAATTGCCTGTCCCTCCAAAAGTCTGTGAGTCTTTCTGACCATTGAACGAGTCAACATAATTGCCAAAGATATATTATTTAGATACATAAACTTCAATTTAAAAAGCTTTCAAGCAGAACAGCTGCATTCAATCCTGTTCTACATTCAATCCAATCCCATTTTAATTCTGATTGGGCTTTCAATCTGAAAACATAAAATCTACAATTAAAGTTAACTTCATGATAAAAACCCACAATATGTGCGGTAATGAAAAGATCAATATAACATTTATAGTTACAAGACATTTCCACGAATAAAATCAAGATATAAAATGCAGCATAGTTGAAAGCTAAAATCTAGTTTCCCAACAGAGTTCACAACTGACTCAGAACATATGTATAACCTTTGAAATGTACTTAATATTGATAAAATGTTAGTAAAAATCCCTGGTTTCAGAGGAGTTACAGGTTTTTTCCTTCATTTCCAACATTGTCTTTCTTCAAAATACATAGTTTTTATTCTAAAACCTACAGCACAAGATTAATTTTTCCACAGCTCAGTAGCCACTTTTGAGCATTTTAATCTTGTGAATTGTCTGCCATTTTATTGATTTTAGCATTACGTAAGGCAGGGGAGGGTGGGTTTTTTTCTTTTTTTGGTTGGTTGGGAGCTTTTTTGGGGGGGGTGTTTCTCATTCTGGATCTTTTGAATGCTACTTTTTAAAACATCTGCAATATTTTCTTTCTTTAAATGACTTAGTAGAATCCAAAATATCAGTACAATTTCCTGTAGAAGAATATTTGCTCAAAGTAGCAAAGACAATACTGTTGTGTCATAGATAACATGCTATGGATCGGAACATGTAACAAAATAATCACAAGTTGTCTTTTGTTAAAAAAAATAACCCAGTCATGTGCATACATAAATGTCATCCTAGTGTTTGCTCTCAATCTTAAATTCAACCCTGCATGGCACTGCTTTTATGCTTATTAGAATCCTAAGGTACTGCAACATACCACTGTCTGCCCAATTGACTCAGTTCAGTACCCCTTTATTCCATATGGAAAATCTTTTTTGTCATATGGTGTTCCCATTCTTCACTGCACCAAGAGAGGAGTCACCAGAACAGTCAATGTATTTTTTTCTAGTGGCTAATTTATTCAAGCTCATTTCAGTCTCTGTCTTAGTGCATCTTTCCTAGTCACTTCATTCATGTTCAAGGAATTACTGCATGGGATCCCCTGGGAAACTGTCCTTAAGGGCACAGGAGCAGAACAGAGCTGGAGGCTCTTTAAGGACACCCTTCTGAGAGCGCAAGAGCTCTCCATCCCCCAGCAGAAGTAATCAAGTAAAGGAGGTGGGAGACCAGCGTGGCTGAGCAAGGACCTGCAGCTCAAACTGAAGGAAAAGAGGGGAATGTACAGGGAGTGGAAGCAGGGTTGTGTAGTCTGGGAAGAATATAGTGGTGTTGTCCAGATGTGTAGAGACAGGATCAGGAAAGCCAAGGCACAGATGGAGTTGAACTTGGCGAGGGACGTGAAAAATAACAAGGGGTTCTACAGGTACATAGGCAGGAGGAGACAGGCCAAGGAGAGTGTTCCCTCTCTGATAAATGAGAAAGGAGAACTGGCTTCCTCAGACATGGAAAAAGCTGAGGTACTCAATAAATGCTTTTCCTCAGTCTTCGCTGGCGGTCAGGCTTCCCATGTCTGTCAGGACCCTGAACCTCTAGGTGAGGGTGAGAGGAGTGGAATCCCTCCCACTGTAACAGCAGAACAAGACTGAAACTGTGTAAAAGTCTACGGGGCCAGATGATATGCATCCCAGGGTTCTGAAAATGCTGGCTGATGTGGTTGCCAAGCCACTCTCCATCATATTTGAAAAACCATGGCTGGCGTGCCTGGGAAGATCATGGAGCAGATGCTCCTCAAAGCCATGATAAGGCACACATGAGACCAAGAGGTGACCTGAGATAGCCAACATGGCTTCATCAAAGGCAGATCTTGTCTGACCGATCTGTTGCCCTTCTATGATGGAGTGACAGCACCAATGGACAAAGAGGAAGGGCGACGGATGTAA
>NW_010126237.1:0-13197 GCF_000699245.1 Pterocles gutturalis
CTTAATGATTCTCTGATTCTATGATATAATCTGCATTGCAGACATTCTCGACAAATCAGAGAGAATGAAAATAAAGGCAATCACAATAAGCATACTCCTGAGAGAGATAAATCTCTAGTACTAATTTTACCTTTTCAGTGCTCACACGGAGGTGTGACCAGGGTGCTGGCGAAACCCAGTACTATTTTTGGGTTTTTTTTCCAGCCTTTAGAGAGAGATACATAAATATATTAATTCCATAAGTCTTAATACACCATAATAAATATCAGTAATGACTAATTGTACTAAATGTTCTTTCAGTTAGTACAAAATTTGATAATAGATTTCATAAACAGGACAATTACTACAGTTTTGGTTCGAAACTTTGTTTCTGTAACATAGGTGGACATAAACAAAACAACAGTTGTGTCTTGCAGCTCAATATTCAAATTCTCATTTATGCATTTCTTCTGGGATTTCCTCATCATTCCTCAATTATAGAATCATCTCATTATAGAAGTTTTGGGTTAGAAAGGACCCTAAAAGATAATTTTTAAAGATCTTTTACAAAACAAACCACTTGATGTTAGTAAAAAATTGTCAATGAGCTGTAATAATTGCCCTTGTTTAGGAATTTTTGTAATAAATTTTGTACTAACATAGAGTGGTTTGGGATGGGAATTACCTTTCCAACCCAAATCATTCTATATTTCTATGATTCTGTGATCGTCTAGTCCAATCACCCATGACATGGACAGGGACATCTTGCACTAGATCAGGTTCCTCAAAGCCCCGTCTAACCTGACCTTGAACACGTACAAGGATGGGACATTCACAGCTTCTCTGGGCAATCTGTTCCAGTGCCTCACCACCCCGATTGTAAAAAAATTCTTCCTTGTGTTCAGTCTAAATTTACCCTCTTTCAGTTTAAAAACAGTGCCCCTGGCCCTCACACTACAGACCTTGGTAAAAAGTCTCTCTCTATCTTGCTTATAAGCCCCCTTTAAGTATTCCAAAGCCGCAGGCTGAACAACCTCCAACTCTCTCAGTCTTTCTTCATAGGAGAGAAGTTCCAGGTTTCTGATCACTTTCATATCCCTCCTTGGGATCTGCTCCAACAGGTCCATGTCTTTTTTGTACTGAGGGCCCCAGAGCTGGACTCAGAATTCCGACTCAGGTTGGATCTCACAAGAGTGGAGTAGAGGGGCAGAATCACCTCCCTCAACATGCTGGCCATGCTTCCCTTTATGCAGCTCAGGATCTGTTCAGCTTTCTGTGTTGCAAGAACATGTAATGCCGGCTCATGTCCAATTTTTCATCTACCAGTATCCCCAAGTCCATCTCTGCAGGGCTGCTCTCAATCCTTTTATAGCCCAGACTGTATTGACACTGGTAATTGCCCCAACCCAGGTGCAGGATCTTCCACTTGGTCTTGTTGAACTTCATGAGGTTTGCACAGGCCCACTTCTCAAGCCTGTCAAGATTCCTTCTGGATTGCATCCCATCCCTCAGGCATGTCAGCCACAGCACTCAGCTTGGTGTCATCTGCAAATTTGCTGAGGATGCACTCAATCTCACTGTCTACATCATTGATGAAGATATTAAATAGTATTGGTCCCAGTACAGACCCCTGAGCAACCCCACTTGTTACTGGTTTCTACTTGGATACTGAGCCATTGAATGTGTGGACACAGTGATCCAATCAATTCCTTATCTATCTAACAATCCATCAGTGAAACCCATATCTCTCCAATTTAGTGGCAAAAATGTTGCAAGGGACCATAATTCCTCTTTCTATGTAGTTCAAATAACAGTAATGTTGTTTTCTCATGGTCAATTTCTTATTTGTCAAAAAAGCAATAATATTTCCTGAGACCGATAGAACTTCATCACAATTTTAGGCTGAGTAAAAAAGGTAGGTCATTTATCTGGTTTACTTACCCTTTTTATTCATTTAGATAACCCATCCCATGGGATACAGAATTATATATCAGGAGTACACTGGTATTTTTAAAAAAGCTGATGATTTTTTCCAAGGTCTCTTATCCTGTTTTCTCCTTCCTAATAACGGAACTATAGAGTCATACTACAAATTATGAAAAACACATTAATTCTAAAAAAAGAAAATAAGTGATTATATTGTTCTGGCAGCTCTTTGACTTCTTCCTTAAACGCTGATATTTCCTTTGTCTTTTGTCTGTAGTTAAGTAACAATAAGCAAAACTAATATGATTCAACCCTATTAAACACTTTGACATGTTCCAATTTTTCATCCTACAAGACATTTAAGATGATGTAAAGCAAACAAAACACTTTATGCATATGTATTTTACAATTGATTGCAATACGATACTATACGTATGTAGGTAGTAACTCTATGGACTTACTGGTTGTTAGTTTTCTCTGATAGTGAAAGACTTCAGTAGCCTAGAGATTCAGATATTGTTGATTCCTTCGTGACCAATTTTGCTATCTGAGGAAAATGTAAACGTTTGTGCCAGTGTTGATGTCTGGTGAAGTGGAACTACCAGTCATATTTGTTTTATGATGTGAACCAATTTGAAAACCTTCCCCATAATAAAGAAGTCTAGCAAAACAGAGATGCTTTGTCCTGAAAAGTTCAGCCGAGCTTGAAGGATCGAGAGAAATGTTCTTATGAGAGGTGAAAGCTACAGAAACAGAAAAAGAGAATATTAAATGTTTGATTATTTTGCAGAGGGTTTTAATCTGATTTATGTTTGTTACTGCTTCCAGTAATTGTAGATTTGTATTTTAATGACTATAATTAATAACTGAGCTCATGTTTTTCCAAACATGTATGAACTAATTTTTGGTCAGTATCACACTAATTTACTGTGTGCCCTCTGTCTGCAGAAAGATTTATAATATTTCATTACACCCATGGAGAAAATGCTGCTTAAGTCCTCCCAAAGGGGACAAGTTTCACTTACAAAGATTTACATGACATAAACTATTGTAACAAAGGAATAAAGTGGCTAGTTCTAAATGAAGCAATAGATTGCATGGTGAACAGGAGGACACTACCCCAACAGGTATGTGGAGAAAGAAAGAAAATAAGAGGAATCAGTGACAGACAACTTCATTTTGGAATGATAACCTTAATTGACCTACAACCCCTTCTGAAAGTTCCCACAGATCTGTTTGGAAACACCTAAAAGACACACTTCATAAATTAAAAATAAAAGGAAATGTCAAAGAAGAACTATTTCAGGTGTTATTAGTACGACAGAAGAATAAGAAAGCAAATAAGTTGTGGATAAAGACATCCAGAAAAAAGCACTGAACATGACTTGAATAAAAACAACACAAAAAAAAGTCAGTTGCATTATTAAGGAGTTAACAAATACATTTTGAACTATGAACACATTAAAAAATACAGATTCTCAGAGTAATGAAACAAAAAATATTGTTGGAGGCCAGGTAGGCATAATCAGATAATGATGTTTCAGAAATTTTCAAGATAATCCCCATGACAGTCACATAGCACTGTACACCAGAAAGACAGAGTGTATGAGTTCATGGAAGTACAAGGCATCAGAGAACCCTGAACACATTAATATAAAAATATAATAAAGATAATGTAGGATAGTTCTCTTAGGAGAAAAATGGAGCAGAGGATGACAAGTGTTAAGCTTTCCTCCTTGCAAATATACCTTTATCGTGTCCAAATAATAACAGGCATTCCCACAAAATCTAGGAAGCTGCTGCTTCAGTTTTCATTACTTTTAATTAGCAAATGACCTAAACTTTTCCTTGATTAAAAATTTCCAAAACTATTAGATAAACCTTACATTCTGTTACTACTTGGGGAAGAAAACAGAAGAGAAAAAAAGGAGAAAAAACATGGAGAATAGGAGAACTGAAGTATGGAAAAACATCTGTCAAAGTAAGGTTGCTTTAGAATCATGTTCCTCACAGTCAGCCTGATTTACATGTTTGATCTTGACAGTTTATTAACCTGGACCAGCAGTCTTAAAAAGTTGTAAGGCAGATGTATATTTGATCCTTACATCATGGAGCATGTGACAGAGAATTCAGGCCAGTATATTCAGGTTTAGCTACAAGCATCTTTGGGAGACAGCATCACCTAAGCAGTCTGAACAAGAGCTGCAACAGTCTAGGGTGACTGAAGTTTTCAAGTGACAAAATGAAACAAACATAAATGAGTCCAAGTGAAAGGTTCCTCATGGTAAAAGTTTAAATATCCTCTTTCACAAAGTGAAGGACAGAGGAGACCTCAAGATCCATAAAATGATGTCTGGCACTTCACGCATTTGCTCAAAGGTGTTCGCGTTCTCCCATTGCCAACAAAGCAAGAGTTTTGAAAACTCCTCATAATCTAATTAATCTTCATACCTGAAATCTTTCTCCCGCTCTGCCACTTAGTTCAGTCTAGGGTTAGAGTTTTCAGTTTGTGAATTCTAATAAAATATTTTTACAGATTTCAAGAAAGTTTTCACTGTTGTACACTATGTAAATTGCAGATGTCTTTCACAGATATCTCAGCTTACCTGACCAGACTATCTTAAAAATAAAAACAAAAAAAAACCATAAATGGATATATTCTCTTAATGTTACAGGAAGACTGTATATTTCCAATGATAGAAAACAAGGATATGTATTTTCCCATTGACTTCTTCCCTTGCCCCAAACCAGCTATTCAAGATAATCAGTGCACAGAGTAATCGTAGACTATAAGTGTTTATAGCCAGGGAGGTAAACTAGCAATTAGTGATAGCACAGGTGTGAAAGGAAGTTAAGTGAACTTACAGGGGAGCTATGCTGGAAATATGCAGTCTATGTTTGCCTTAGAATATGACAGTGTATTTAGGGAGGTCTATAAGTAAAGTAAAACATACATGCATCAAAAACCCCAAACAGACAAATAACAAAGTCAAGGCAGAAAGAGTCTGCAAGGAATTTATCAATAACACCATTCTGGAAAAAAAAAATTTTGCATCCTTGAGTTGGATTTCAGATTGTCTGAATGAGGCAGTGCCCTTTGGTAAACCAACTGAGGTCTGACACAAAGCAACATAAATAAAATTAGGGGTGAAGGCTGTCACAGAAACTTAGTCTTGATTATGCTGATATTTCAGATGCACAAAGACATTAGCCATTAATGAAAGTTAACTTACTGAGCCCCTGCCTCCCTAAAAGAAGCATGGCATAATTTTACAGTGATAATTACTGTTCTAAAGCAAGAACTAGGAGGGAATTTTGTTCTGTTCCTTCTTTCTATCCATAAGACAGGAGTTGGCCTAACAGTTAGAGTCTGTTTGGAGGCATGGAATCTGCCTTTTAAAATTAAAAAAAAATAATCAAAATTAGTATATTTTTATCACTCCACAGGAATTAGTGGCTAAATCTGGATGGCAATCCCAGCTGCACAGAGCTTCCTAGAGATGTATTACATCTGGTTCCCTACTGTATTGAAGGAACACAGAAGGTCCCCCTAGTCCCACAGAATTTGCAACCTTTATGTTAACGATATCACAGACAAAAAGTCTGAAAAATAGACCCTTCATACATATCAAGTCCCACAGATACATGCCAGACAATTTACTAAATGAGCTGTCTATAATGGTGTTAAACTTGACAGAGAAAAGACTATTTTTTATTTCATAAAGCTAATTCTTGAATCTTAGTTTGTTATAAAATTTCATGTAATTTACATAGTTTATGTAAAACACAGAAGGAAACAAGGAAAAAGACTGCACAGAGCTGTACAATTTACTCTGGCACAAAGGTCACTGTGGTTCATTCATTACTGGGGAGCCAAAAGTGGTTTTTTACCTATTTTTTCCTCTCAGAGAAAAGATTCAGAGAACCACTTTGGGGGAGGAGGGAACAAGTAGGGGGAAAAAAAAAGAGTTTACTTTCTAAATAATTAAAAGTCATTTATTCAAAACACTATTCAGATGAACTGTGTTCTACTAAAAAATTGTATACAGACAACTAATTTAAAAGAGAATATTCTTTGGACATATATATATATCTGCAATTACATCTGTTTTGTTTTGCAAAGTTTCTACATGTATGCCAAAACATTCAATTGAATCAATATCTTCAGTATTCATCTTCAATCTATTGTGAGATAGTGAATTAAAAGCATTTTTCTATTCTAGCTTAAACCTGATTCTGTAACTTCTTTATTACAAGAGAAAACTAGCAAAGTTAACTGGTTTTTAATGTTGCTATGAAATTCTCATTAAGTATTTTCTGTAACTATTTATTAAACTGTTAAAGAAAAAATATATTAGAAATACTTTTATGCCTTCAAGCTAATCACATTCCAATTAAAATTAAGCATTTAGAAGACATTTAATCTCCACAACTACTTTATGAGCATCTTATGTTGCAATATATGCTTCACCATGCTGGTCCTGGTAGAATTACAGCATTACTTCAAATGCCCCAGAGGCAGCCTGAGGCAAAACCTCTTGTTTTCACTTCTACTATTGCAATCGTTTTCCTATATATGACCTGCTGTGAGCTACTTAAACGTATCTGGCTCCAGGTATTCCAGTTGCTTGTTGACACATCTTTGAGCAATACTGTATTGTCAAGCCCAGCTAAATGAAGCTTTATATGGGGAAGATTCATTAGTCTTCTTTATTTTACTAGGTAAATGATTGACTGCATTAAGAGCCTAGAATGAATCTTTATAGCTTGCAGTACTTGAAGAAGGAAAAGGGGGAACAGTGGAACATACCAGATTTAATGCGATTAAATAAAAATCTAAGCAAGGAGGGAGGGGGGGGGGAGGGGGAGGGAATATGGTCGGTTTCTTATTACAGCAGAGATTATGTGGTAAAATAATCTCTTTAACTGAATGCAGAACTATGGAAATTAGAAGTTAGAAACTGTGGAATTTCTAGCTTCTCTTTCTGAAGCAGTCAGCATAACCAAAGAAACTGAGCAAGAAAGTATAGTAATGAAAAATGAGACCTTTTTCTAGAATACTAAGAGGTAGAAAAGGAATTAATATGAAAATAATTAGAACAATGATGACAGAACAAATTTAAATTTAGTGTAATGCAGAAGGGGAAACAAACTTTATCATGATTATTGTTCTTGGAAAAAGTTATTATGAATGCTTACGCTAGGTTATGTGCAAAAATTGTGGTATAAAATTTAATTTGAATAATTGCTTTTTCTTCTCTTTACCTCCCTCATCAGCCATGACTTAACACTGAAACAAAATTATATTTACAGTCAACAAATAATAGCAAAAGGTTTTTAAATGTATTGCATTTTTTCAACAAAATAAATTTCCCTGATGGTGTCAAATATTTAATGGCTGCTTTTTTTGTTATATGCAGTTATCAAGATCAGAAAATTCTAATGAAATTGGGTTAGAAAGTACATTCAGTGCCTTCTGCCTTATTTCTCTGTCTAACATTCTGTCAGTTAAATAATTCTTAATGTTTTCTGCAGCTTTTCTTAAAAAGTTCCAGGAATTAACATTCAGCAATCTAAGTTATCCATTTTAGTGCCACTAAAATCCTTCCACTTACTTTGCTTTTCCTATTATCTTATCTATATGTCCCTCACTGTTATATATGCCCATTATTTCTTGCCCTAACCTCATTGGCCCTGAAGAATGCATTTCCTCTCACTTTGCCACAAAGATTTACAGGTTTATAGGTTAGAATTCTCCTTAAGCAGAGAGAATTAACCCAACTCTCTGTCTTTCCCCTCGTCGACTAGACATTGAAATCTCAGATCATTCTTACTTCTCTGTATTTTATCACTGCAGTCATCAGAAGCATTACCACACCCTGGATATAACATGCCAGCATTAGAAAAAAAGTTTTCTTGGTGAAAAGGATGCCTCTTTCATGTGAGATTGGCTGAATCCAAGATGTAAGGTTTTTGCTGAAGCCAGAGCCCTTATTAGCAAATTTAGCACATCTTGAACTGTTGTGTTTCACTGAGGACAGATGATACAGAAGAGTCTGTGACAGAAATATTGTACCTTTTTATGTGCAAAATGGTGTGGTTGCATTCAAACGGACTTTTGGAAGTGGTCCCTGGCCTGTATTAGCTGCAGAAACATGAACAGAAATGCTTTAGAAATATGGTAATTAGCACTGGCCACAACTTTGCCACAATAGCTCTAAGAATTGAACAGTTAAAATGGTGATGTTCTGGTAACCAGGAGCATTTCTTATCATTGCTTAACTTACGAGCATAAGCTTTGTCTGTCTTTAAGAAATGATACCAAACATTCCTCATAAATATATGAAAACAACATTACTGTATATACCACAAACCCCCCCCCCAAAAAAAAACAAAAAAGAAAGAGAAAAAACTTAACCTAAGAGAAAGTGTGATCTTAAAAAGACAGCTATGCTAATTACTTCTTGAAATCCCTAAGAAACAGTAGGTGTCCTTTTAGCTTGTGTTTAATTAATTATCCAATCGCCAGTCAATAGGAATCTGCTTGGGCCAAGAGTTTGCTTTTCTTGGCTCTCAAGGCTTTTTTTTGTCTTCCTCTGAAGCACCTGTAGCTAGAAAGAAATGTTGATTAATGTAATGTGACTGTATTGACACTGAAAAAAAATCTCAGATGTCTTTTTCTCATATTCTCAGGGCCAGAGAGTCATTTGATTTTATATCAGGGAACATTTTTTTCCTTAATTATATTCATAGGATCTGTTCTTCCTTTGTTAAGATGAAGCAGAGGCATCTTCAGCTCCTGAATTCCTCAACTTTCAGAAACCAAAACTATTGTCGCTTCCTGATCTAATCTTTAGCATTGCCTGTTTTTTTCTAGGTTATTGGCCTTCATGTACTAAAGATCCTAAGAACTATGGGGACAGTGTTTTGTAACGGGACAAGAGTATTGTGATCTTGTGGACTCTTCTGAAGTTCTGTCTCATAGATGGGACTGACTTTATTCATCCTGGTTACCAAGGTCTGTGTTTCTACATATGCTGCTTCTTCCAGGAATTCGATAATAAGACTTTATGAAATATCTATTGGGATATCTCTGTCTCACAAGTAACGATGAGTTTTTATTATTTTCTTGTCCATTTTTCAAGTTACATCCGCCAGAGTGGTAAAAGAAATGACTTACAGAGACCTTACTTCTCGGGCTGTCTACACTAACACAGTGCAGATGCAACACCATAACAAAACAAAACAAAAAAACCCCAGTGGTACAGGGATCCTCCAGAGCTGAAATATGTTGTCCAATAGCATAGGGCAAATGTGTTTTCTGGATCAAAACTCTTAAGTGTCAAAGAATGTGCTTCTTCCTGTGATGTAGGAAAATATTCACCAAACATCTTCCACACTTACTTTCCTTGTCTCCAAGTTAAAATTCCTAAACCTAAAGCAAAAGTAACTTTTTCCCCAGAAACACCATGCGTTTAAATAAAATGTGATGAAACATTTTTAATAAAAATAGATTTGTCATGAGACTACTACTATAAACTCTCACTCTGATTGTAGAATAATGCTGTCAAAATAAACACATGGGTTGCTTTTAAATCCCCCTGTTATGGTTTGTAGCATATGACCAACTACATTTAAAGTTTCCACCAGAGCACCTGTTCCTAAACCTCTATCTCTCTAATCTTTTTCACAGAAAAGATATTTGGGGCAGTAGTATATTGATAAAATAGAGGGACTAGGAAATGTTAAACTAAGCCTTCCTAAAGGAGACAGCTGATGTTTTCCACAGTTTCTTTTACAGGCAATTTTTAATAAGTGGTAAAGTCAGAGAGTCTATTTCTGGTCTGCTTTAACAACTACAGTCACCTGTTGCTTATCTCAATTAAATGTTATCTAGTTCCAATAGGTCAGCTAATTATCCTGATCATTAACCTTTAAGAGTATAGAGGCTATGGTAATCAATGCCACCCTTGGTGTGTGCCACATCATCTAATGAGTCTGCGTCAGACAACGAACCCTTTGACCTCCCAATGGTGCAATTTTTCATCATTAACTTTCTTTGTCATTTGGTTTCTTAAAAGAAGATGAGAAAAAGTGGCACCTGGCATGAATCAGCTTATTAAAAGGAATGCATAACTTAAAACTAATTGCTGAAGATGAAATAAAGGAAGCAATAATTTCCAAAAAGCTGTATGAATCATGGTACAATTTGAAAGCATCTGGAAGTTTTAAGAGTCAAAAATGTGGCGAAAAATCACGGTCTGTTAAATATAAGAAAAAATCTGCTGTTTCTAAATAGTTTATGATACATATTTGTGACCAAACGAAGAACACTATCACAAACACACTTCTGAGCAGGGATTTGAGAAATCTACCTTTCATGAATTCACTACAGCAGATCTTTATATACAGTTTTTGTTTGCATATCATGTAAGTCATAAGAGGATAATATTCTCCTCCCCCTGAGGAATATGCAATATACATATATGAGTGTGTAGGGGATACACCTTATGAAGGTGAGCATATGAATCTCACCTAGCAAATGGCTAGAATTAAGCACGTAGTCTCAGGTCATTATCTAATAATCAAAGGAGTGTGAGAGAATGACATCTCCAGGACACCATCCACCTGCTGTATTTTACAGTCAAGTGAAACACACTCTGGAAATGTCTGTTTCTTTCAAGTGTCTCTTGATTTTACTCAAGTCTCTTCATGTCAGTGCCTACTTTTCAGAGGGCTAAAGCCAGGAAGATGAATCCCAGCTACACATGAATTGATAGTCACTGCTACTGAGCTGAAACCTGAGGAGGTAATATTTTGCAACAATTTTCATAGTCTTGGAGTCTTAAAACTTTTTTCTTTGACATTGTGGACTGATATCTTTCGTTTAATAGGCAGATAGAACAGTATCTGAACATTGTGACCCTGAAAAATTTGTGCCTGGGACTGAAGAACGGCCATCCCACTTTCCAGGGAAAGGAGTGGGCTACTGTGCTGTCTTTCCTGCTTCCTGTCCAAAAGCCATACTAACTGTCAGTGTTGTCATGGAGTCCAAGAGAGAACTGGAATGTCTACCTACATCCTGAAGCCATGCTATGATCATGACACCATCTTTAAAAATGACGCAATTCTATGCATTCAGAAAACACCTCATACTAGAGAATTCCCCTGCAATTAAAACTGGAAGATCAAGAATGCTGTTTTCCCTCATATGAGGCATGAGTCTAACAAAACATTTTATTTGAAAACCTTACAGTGAGGGTAAAGAAGTTGCCATTAACCTGAATCTCAGTACGCTTTGCATAGGAGGCAGGAATTACAATGCATTGGTGGTATTGTTCCTGAGCAGTTGTATGAGTGTGTAGGGTCTGGAACAAAGTTGAAAGACTATGATTGACTACAGAAGAGTCTCACCTTGATCTCTGCCTCAGGTCCTCTCACCCACTATTGCTCTACTATAAAATTGCACATTCCAGCAACTTCCAACAACAGCTTCAATTTAAATAAGGAAACTACCAGCTGGTGTTAGGATACTCCTAAAATCCGTAATAATTTATACACATGATAGACAAATGGAAGTTATTATTTTCTTAATGCCTTCTGTTCAGTCTTGTTCTGATCATAAGATTTATGACCCTTAATCTCAATTCATGATTCCTGAGTTGTCACTCTTGATTTCTGATGTGTGATTAAATGTCTTCTGATGTGTCCTTGAGGACTTGAAACAGATATTTGTTCTGATGTTAGGAAAAAACAGGTGTTGAGATTTTGCTCAGTAACTACAAAGACCATTATATGTTTTAGAAATATTATTGCTGTCTGTGTAAAACCCCTGCAAACAGAAAGACCAGGTAAAAATATGTAAATTTCTATTAAGCATATAAGTATACAAACTTCAAGTTACTCTTCTGCAAAAGTAAAGTATTTATTACTTAAATGTTTATTTTGTGAAATTAGTTAAATTAGTAAAATGCTATAAGCTACTAGAAATGCAAATCAGCAAAAGAGGGCCAAAATTAGAAAAGCCTCTGATGGAAACCTATGCATAAAGTTTTATTTAAAGAGGATCATATATTAACAGACTGAGCAAGCAAAACCAAGCTGTGAAATGCATGTTTTTTAAAGGAGAAAAAACCCGCAACAAATAAACAAAAAATATGGAGTTTGGCCAAACTCCAAACACAGCTATTATAGAACTTTATTTAAATATATTTTAGGAGATTAACATGATAAAGAGTAGTGTAAAGCTTATGAAAAGATGTGTAAAAACTATCACCATAGAAACCTGTTTGTGAAAATCAGGATCTCTCTTGGAACTTCGGCATAAATTTGTGTAATTCCTGTTATGTGAATGCAGATCTTTCACAGAGGCACACTGAAAACTTCATTAGTATGGGAAAGAAAAGGAGATAAAATTTAAAGGATAAAATGAAGCTTTTCAATAAATAGTCTGGACTGTAAGATAGCTACCCATCTGTTATATAAGATAACAAAAACACTCCCATAATCTATTCAATGATGCAATGATAGAAACGGTAAGGAAAAAAAAAAAAAAGTCATTTTCCGGATGAGTGTAAAATAAAATATTTAAAAGAATCCTTTTACAATCCTTAGATGTGTACTAAGGAAACAGAAGGGGTTTTTATTTTTCAGTTATTAGATCATGTCTGTCAGGGCTGAAACATTTTGATGTATGCAGGGATGTATTTTTTAGCAGTGAGTTCAACAAAAATAAAGTTAAACTTGTTAGACACAAAGCTGAATGTTAGTGTTGGAATTATGTTTTCTTTCAAAATATGCTTGTTTTTTCCTGTAATATGCTCAATTTTGTTTAAATTATAGTTCCTTGGCTCCCTCCTTCAGATGAATGCTGAAATGACATGCTTCGTCCAAGAAAGGCTGTCAGAGGCTGTCAGAGGATGTCAGAGGCTGCATGGTTTGTATCCTGACTCTTTGCCTCTGATAACTGTATTAGAAGAGAGGTGAAACCAAGCATTAAAAAACCTGCAAACAGATGTTCACCTTTCTGCAGCTTAATGTGAAATTCTGTAGGAATGTGTATTTTCCTAGGAGGCAAAATATGGAACTGTCAATAACCATAGGGGTGCAATGGTACTTTTCTATGTATGCCACAAAAATTATTAGCTTGTTTCAAAGTAAATTTCCTTTTGGGAATTCTTTCTTCTAAAATTTTTTTGTTTTAACTTTCTTCTGCTTATAGGCAAAGTTATAAGGACGATAACAAAAAAAATCCTATAAACCAATAGAATCATAGAATGGCCTGAGTTGAAA
>NW_010126238.1:0-9273 GCF_000699245.1 Pterocles gutturalis
ATGCTACATCCCTGGAGGTGTTCAAGGCCAGGCTGGATGAGGTTTTGAGCAACCTGGTCTAGTGGGAGGTGTCCCTGTCCATGGCAGGGGGTTGGAACTTGATGATCTTTAAGGTCCTTTCCAACCCAAACCATTCTATGATTCGTAAACTAATCTGAAGTCAAATGAGACATTTGTGTGTAAAACTTTAATCTGTTTTGTTTTACAGGCATCTTTTCTTACAAAGAAGCTAAATATTGGTGGGAAAAGAGTAAACCTTGCAATATGGGTATGTTTACTTTCCTATTTTACCTCTGATAGCTAAATAGAATATTTTATTGAGAAATCACTTAGGTTTACTAGAACTCAAATGTTAGGCCTTTCTTAATAAAGTAAAGTTTCAAAGTATTTGAAGTTTCTTGAAGTATTGTTTGATTTGTCTTAAATGCTAACAAGTGTATTTTAAATGCAGGATACAGCTGGTCAAGAAAGATTTCATGCATTGGGGCCGATCTACTACAGAGATTCTAATGGCGCTATTCTAGTATATGATATAACAGATGAAGACTCTTTTCAAAAGGTACTAGACAGATTTTACCTCTGTGTGAGATGTAAACTGATTGAAAGATAACCTATTATATGATTGTGTAAGTGGGAAGCTCCTGTCTTCAGCAATAGCAATACATATATTAGATCTGCATGTGAGTATATGCCTTATTAATATTCTTTTGAAGGCTGACTTTTCAGTCTACTAAAGTTCTCTGGTGTTCTTTGTATAACCCTGCTAGAATTAGATGTATGAGCTACCTGTGAGAGACTATAAACATAAACCAGTACTGTTGTGATAGCATGCAATACTGATCTCTACTGTATAAACAAAATTACTAAACAATATTAAGTGACATGACCTTTTACAGATTTGAGAACTTTGAAATTGCACTATGTGATAGTGGAAATATACTTAATAATTATTTTACGTCAGTGTTAGTTGATCAGTATGGGCAGGTGAGTTTGTTTCCAACCCTCTGTCAAATCAGTGCTGTCTCTATAGGATGTTCCAGCTGAAAGCTGGTGACACTCTCTCCTAAGTGAGTTTGCCTCCAATTAGCTCCTGCCAAAGCCATAGAATCCTAGAATGGTTTGGGTTGGAAGGAACCTTAAAGATCACCAAGTTCCAACCCCCCTGCGGTGGGCAGGGACACCTTCCACTAGACCAGGTTGCTAAAAGCCTCACAGCGTGGCCTGGCCCCCCTCCAGGGAGGGGCCATCCACAACTTCTCTGGGCAACCTGCTCCAGTGTCTCATCGCACTCGCAGTAAAACATTTCTTCCTAATATCTAATCTAAATCTCTGTCCTCTTTCAGCCTTAAAACCCTTACCCCTCATCCTATCACTACAATCCCTGATGAAGAGTGCCTCCCCCACATTCCTGTAGGCGCTCTTTAAGTACTGGAAGGCTTCTGTGTCCCTGGAACTTTTTCTTCTCCAGGCTGAACAACCCCAACTCTCTCAGCCTGTCCTTGTATGGAAGGTGTTCCAGCCCTCTCATCAGTTTTGTGGCCCTCCTCTGAACTTGCTCCAACAGGTCCATGTCCTTCTTATGTTGGGGGCCCCAGAGCTGGATGCAGTAGTCCAGATATGGGGTCTCACAAGAGCAGAGTGGAGGGGCAGAATCGCTTCCCTTGACCTGCTGGTCACAATTCTTTTGATGCAGCCCAGGATACCATTGGCTTTCTGGGCTGCAGGCGCACATTGCCAGCTCATGTTAACCAGATCTAGTGGAAGGTGTCCCTGCCTGTAGCAGGGGGGTTGGAATTAGATGATCTTTGAGGTCCCTTCCAACCCAAACCATTCTATGATTATGGCATAACTATCTCTGTATCATGTATCCTAACTATTTTTAGGTTCTTGAAGTGATTGCCTCTCTTCATGACTTAAATTCCCTTAAAATAGCAGTCCCTGAGTCAATGTGATGATCGTACAACTTTAAAGCATGACAACAGAATTGATAAGATACCGTCAGCTGACTCGACACTCGTGTCCCATCTGTTCTCTCAGGAAGCAACAATCTAGTATAATCTAACCTAAACAACTCTATTCAGGTACCTCTAAAGTACCATTTATGATCTGTCAGTAAGTGCCTCTTGATGAAAGATCTCATGCGTGACCTAAACTTGCCAACGCAGTGATCTTGTTCTTTGGGGTGTGGCTAACACAAGTGTTGTGAATTATATTTCTGGAGTAATTGTGCTATTTTATCCAAGTCATTTGCTCTTAATTTCAACTGTGAACTAAAACCTGCTGAAGTGTAGCTGTCTAAAGAATATCTTGTCCATCTGTGTTGCTCTAAACATGTTTGTTTCAAGTCTGGGGTAAGCAGTTAATGAAGTAAATGGGTCAGTTCTGCACTGCCTAAGTTAGTAGCATATTGAGTGAAAATAAACTTACCTCTCTTCTTTTTGCAGGTAAAAAACTGGGTTAAAGAATTAAGAAAAATGTTGGGAAACGAAATCTGTTTATGTATAGTAGGTAAGTTTGGTTTTTTAAATGTGATTCTAATGTCTGTATCGGAAATGTTTCTTTTGATTAATAGCATCTTTCACCCAGTTTTGACAGGCTGTACATGTGAAGGGGTAAAGGTTCTGTTAGTTTGATAAATTTAAAATTCAGTTAGAACTAGACGTTTCAGTAGATCACATTGAGGGATATAAGAGTTAGTTTTGAAAAACAATGTGTTTAATGATACACGATGTCAGAAGTGCATGGTACCTGATGCCTGCGGACTGTATTTTAACAAAGAGAAATATGATACACGTATCATAAGGTTTATCCTTCTTGCAAATACTCAAATGTCATGTTTTTTGCTCTTCTCAGTGGCATAGACTGGATGCTTCTCTGTTTTAATAATCAAGTGCTTTGGGGGTGGAATAAGTCTTAAAAGCCTGGATATTTCAATCTAAATAGAATGCAACAGAAATGCTGGGTTTAGATTTAGTCGAATCTAGGAGGGTAGACGTGGATATTCTACAAAAACTTCTGCAGCACAGATAAGCTGCTTAGTAAATTAGAAAAGCAGAAGGCTGAATCAATGGCTTATATGCAAAACCTGGTATCTCTACAGATATAACTTCATCTTCATTGCCTGTAAATGCTTGAGGGGAAGGGAATTCTTAATCATATTTTTGTGCTCCAAATTGAGACCTATGTAAGAGTCAGTCTTTACTGGGACAGCTTGTAAGAAAATGCTGGGGTACAATGATTATGTGACTGCTTTCTTTTGGGTAATTTTGGAGTACAAAGACTTGAAAGATTAACTTGTTTCCAACAGGTAACAAAATAGACTTGGAAAAAGAGAGACATGTTTCAGTGCAAGAAGCAGAAACGTAAGTCACACCAATTATTAATAGAAACAGTCATTGCAGAATTATGCTGGAGTAATAAACTTGTGATGCTGTTAACAACTGGCAGGCATAAACCAGCAGTGTCTAGCTGGCTGTTGCCTTAAGTGTTCTGTTGGTATCTGAGTCCTGGAATGTCTTTACTGGCCAAAGGGTAACTTGAGAGTTGTACACAACTAAAGTCAACATTTGCAGTTTAAATGCATTTCTAGACATGAAATTTTCTTTATTTCATCCTAGTATTTTTCATGAACCATGGCAGTTTTAACCACATAATTCCCTGTTTACATTAAATCAGCATGTTCAGAGATTAACTCTGAACTCGGAATAACCTCTTGTGATCATCTTTTTGCTTCATGTAAAGTGGCTTAGAAAGATTAAGTCCTTCAGTATAATGAAGTTCTGTATCTGCATTCCTACAGGTATGCTGAATCTGTTGGAGCAAAACATTATCATACTTCAGCTAAACAGAACAAAGGAATTGAAGAACTGTTTCTTGACCTTTGTAAAAGTAGGTGTTATCTAGTTTGGTAACGAGCTCATTCACAAAATGCTCAAGGCTTCAGAATGCTTAAAACCATATAGAAAAGCCTTCATGTGAACTGAGAACTGACTTAATCTGAATCTACTTCAAGCCACCTGTGTACTGTAACAGCTATTGAAGCTTGATGTATGGATGTTTTCAATATGGCAAATTCATGCTGTACTTCAAAAATGTATTTTTGACACTTTGGAGCACTGACTGCTCTTGTACTCATCATGCTTATATAGTAACTTCAAATCAAACTTCATGTGACTGGTCTCACTACTGCCCGCTTCAAACACTGTTTCAATCTCTTTCAAAAATCTTTGCAAATGTCAGTTACAAATCATAAACTTGGAGTCGTAATTATGCAAATTTTACACAGCAGTCTAAGAAAATGGTGAAGATCATGGAATGTAGGTTAAAAATGTAACACAGGGAACTCCCTACGATACAATAATTTAAGCAAAACTTCACCTGCATGTCTGAAGAGTAGGCTGGTGGGTTTTTTTAGGGGAGGTAGTGTGTGGAGTTTCTTGTTTGTTTTATTTTTTTAACAGAATGTTCTTGATACGGGTAGGTAAATCTAGCTTTTGAAATCACTAACTCCAGAACGTATGAGCATCTAAGGTCTCCCTTAGTCAACAGGAGCTGCTGGATGTTTGGTGCTTTAGGAAGAAGATTTAAGTATGTTCCTGCAGCTGTGCCATGTGATACCTGAGTGCTCACTTCAGCATAATGAATAGGAGAACCAGTCTTGCTGAACTTTGTGCATATAACTCAGATTAAGATCTCAGTCTTGCATAAAAATGCAGTGGAATGTCATCTAATATATTTCTTCCTTTACAGGAATGATAGAAACGGCTCAAGTGGATGAAAGAGCAAGAGGCAATGGTTCCAGTCAGTCAGGAACAGCAAGGCGAGGTGTCCAGATCATTGATGATGAGCCACAAGTACAGAGCAGTGGAGGGTGCTGTTCTTCTGGATAATTATAAAACTGTGCATCACTGCCTTCTTAATATGAAGACTGCCATATTCCAAGTCACACATTCTTTACCAATGGAGTAATAGAATTAACAGTATTTAAAAATAATCACATGTAACAGTGCAGAGACCTTAAGTGCTAAACTAGTGGCGTCTGTGACCAGAGAATTGGCATTTTCTACAGTGGTTAACAAAGCAATTACCAATGGCCTTTTTACATATTTTTCTTTAATGGGGAATAATATGCATGTAGAAAACACCTACTTAAAGGCTTCATTTATATTCTTTTAAATCAGATCATTATTTAATAACTTATATACATTGTTGTTGGAATGGTATATGTTTTTGCAGCTCTTTGTATTTTGTGGTAGATTGAATTGTATCACTTCTAAAATGCAAATTGATTTTTTTTTTAAATTAGCAGATATCTGAAGTAATATTTTTGCAGGGCCTCTACAAGCCTATAACTCAACTACTTTGATATATTCTGTTCATCCTGTATGCCAAGCTGGTAAAATACATTGTAAATTACATACTAAATATTTTATCTGCTTTTACAATTGCAGGTGCAGAAATATGTACATCAGTCTTGTCAGTGATTGTGAAGTGAATAAGTCAGTGAAAGATGCAGGCTTTTCATGTGTACTGTTAAATTGCTCATTCTATTCCCCCTAACCTGAAACCATCTTTTTTTGGGTACATTCATAGCTACAGCATTTTTTAAAGTCTTTTCTGGCAAGCAGCAGTATTTAGAGTACATCCTTAGTGGGAAGGGAATGCTTCCTTAGACTGCTGTTTAACATGGAGGTGTTTGACTCTGAGCTAGAACAGTTGGCGCATGCATATGTCTTGCCTCTGCAGTTACTTTGGCCTCTCAGAATATCCCCAGAAAGTCAAAACAACCTTGTCTATCTGGTAGCCAGTAAACCAGATGCATGGAAACTCTTAAGCTGCCCCAAGACAGCATTATAAATTAAGTGTAATTTTTTCCCCCTGTATTGCAGGGCTTGAGTGAACAAATGAATTGGCATTAACTAGAACTGCTTCTCATTTGGAGTGATTAAGTGGAAGAGACAAAGCTTAACAGATGTATTTGTAACTTGGGTGATACTAGACAGAACTGAACTTAATCCTGACTTGCTCTTTCTCTTGTAAAGTGTTTTGAAGCGCACTTAGGTTTTGGGAGGAGGGTTTTCAGAAATGAAGTGTATAAACTACTATCACAAAGGAATACAAATGGTGGTAGCTGAAACTTCAAACTGTTTTGTGCTCTGACTTTTTTTTACTTAAGTTGTCATGCTTGGAAAAACAGTAAAGGTGATGTCTCTGACAAAATAGAATATTCCTTGGCCTTCCTTTTTCTGAAGGGTAGAATTAGTATTGCATATGAATGCATTGAATGGTGTGGGTATGTTCTGATGCACAAAAGAAGTAGTGGTAAATAATCAGTCTGACATGTAAGAGAAGTGTGCTGTCTTCAATCTGATTTTTATTTTCTCTGAAACAAGAGATCGCTTTGATACAGACTGGTCCTGGTGTACGCTTTCCCTTTCTGCCTGAACTGTGGTGTAGATACTTTCCCTTAAGCTACCATTGCCATGCTCTTCTGACATGGTTGTATGCATGATGGACAAAGGTGATCTGTTCATGCCAGTGAAGATAGTTTGTCTGCACAGAGCTTTGATGTGAATCTAAAATTCATTATTATATGTATATGTAGCAAAACCATTAAGTTAACACTTTCATACTATATCTAACTTAACTGTGAGCCTTGCCAAAGTTGAAAAACAGGTCAGTTTGATCTGAAACCAGTGCCTTCAAATCCATACATTTAGATGAAAGTCAGTCTGGTAAGTCATACAATATTGATATGAGGAGTGAAATTGGCAAGGCTATGTTCAAGCCTGGAATCTCCTCATAATAGGAGTTGCAGATTTTTGGATTCAAACATAATTTTCTGTGGAGATGGGGAAAAAAAACTCCATAACCAAACAACCCAACATCAACTAGACTTGAAAAGCAGATGATGTATAAGGACTTACCTATACCAGAGCATGTGTGTCCTCTCCAGAACAGAGCTTTCTCCACTTCATTGAAATGGGTCGGTGCAGTTCTGGCCTGGAAATTAATACTAGGTGTTTACCCAAGAGAATCTTATGTTTGACTACTTTGAAATAGAAGCAGCTGTAGAATATATCTTTCTGCCTGCAGCTGAATAGTTTTTCTTTAGTGTTTTCTAAGGTAGGGTCATTCTCTGTGACTTCTGTCAATTACGAAACTAACAAAGCCATGTTGGTACCAACTCTTTAAGTCTCTTGCTACTGAAAACTTTGGGGGTGGTGGTAAGGAAGCTGATGGTTTTGTACGATTAAAAAAGCTTCTGGTTCCTATTAGCAAAATAATTTTAAAAATAAATTCTCAGAAGTTACTTTTCTTAATGAAGCTACATCATGAAAAATACTCTCTGGAAACCTTCCTGGCTAAGCTGCGGTTTGATTGGAACTGATTTATGGAACTTAAAACCTGTGCTTAGCAGGGTATCATATTACTTTACAAAAGAAGTATAGCTTCATGAAGTCAGGGAAGTTGGTTTCCAAGACAAGTAAAAACATTATGGATTGTTTAGACTGATTAATTTGGGAGTTCAGCTATTCATTGTTAGTGGACTAAATGTAACTGTTCCAGGAAAAAGCATTTTTTTTGAAGAATAGATCTAGAGTGTTCTTTGCATTAAATATATAGGAAAGCACTGATAGCTTGGTTTTCCATATTTGAGCAGGATCTTACTTGGATAACCTGGTATTACTACTATGTGGCTTGGTTTTCAAGAGTCTTGCATTTGCTGGAATCTTATCTAGACTGCCTGGTTTGTATGTCTTAAGGAAAATTGGGGTTTTTTTGTTGCTAAAAAAGCTATTTTTCTTCCTTCTGAGAAGAGTGCAAGAGAACGACATCTGTCTCTAGAAAGTGCCTCTGTTGTGGGATAGATAATACCAGCCAGATGCCTGCTACAGCATTTAAGTCAACACTGAGCACACTTCCTCAGAGTAAATCTTGACAAACACTAATAAGTTAGACCTTTTTCTATTATAGTATATAAGTACAAATACCCTTCTGAAACAACATTTAAGTACTTGCTTACAGTCTTGATGCTGCTGCTATGAATACTTGAGCTACCTGTGAAACTTTATAACTTGCTGAAATAAAATCTAACAAACCACTGTCCAAAAACTTTAATGCAGCTGTGTTTATCTCTATTAGGAGTTACTTATGGACACTGTCTTATTGCACTTAGACTACAGTTCAGGAGTTAAAGACCAGATAGACTGATTCAGACAAGGAAACTCCAATAAATTCAGATGTGTAAGTAGCTGTAAAGGTTGGGGATGATGACTTCATCTGGTTTGCAGTGAACTCACATGGTTCTGAGATGGGGACATCCAGTGTCCCTAGGGACTGCATTGGCTGGTCTCAAGGCAGTTAAGCAATTGAGTGTTGCTTTGATTACACACTTCAGTGTTCACACATTGTGGACAAGCATTCTTGCTTACTACCACATTAAAAAGTATCTATTAGCCCTTTTTTCCTGTGACCTTTATTGTTACAGCTGTTTAACTTGTAGCTCTAACTACAGCTCTTGAAGAAACCTGGTAATTCAATTTCTACTTTAGATTCCAGGCCACATGAAAAAAGCTTTGCAAAAAGGTATGAGGTCATGGAAGGTGGTTGGAGCTCAAATGGGGTTCTGTGGACATGTTTGATGCTGTCAGGAAAAAAAAAAAAACCAGTTTAAAGAAGGTGAGAGGAATCACAGTCCAGTTTGAGGACAAACAGAGGTCAGAAATCTCCACAAGCTGAAAGCAGTTAAGTGCTATGAATGGTAGAGTATGGGAATAAGAGTTTGGGTCAGCCACCTCTCTCTTATTTTTCTGCTTTTTATGGAAGGAAAAGGAGAAGTAAAAAGAAAAAAGCAAGTAGGAAAAACTGAAGGTGCTGGTAGTGTGCTGCTGAGTGAGATGCTGAGTTAACCATTTCTTGGTGGAACTGTGTCCTTGGTTAAGCAGAGACAGACTTAACTTTCTAGCTAGCAAGAGGCTGTGTTTTGGATTTATGCTCACAAGAAAGGTGAGAAGGGATGTTTTGTGCTGGTGCCAGGGTCAGGTACTTTCAGCTTCCCTGCTCCCTGCAGACAGGGCTGGGGGAGGGGGT
Source organism: Pterocles gutturalis (assembly GCF_000699245.1). Taxonomy (NCBI): domain Eukaryota; kingdom Metazoa; phylum Chordata; class Aves; order Pterocliformes; family Pteroclidae; genus Pterocles; species Pterocles gutturalis. The sequence goes on from NW_010126238.1 coordinate 9,094, forward strand.
GGGGGGGTTGTGGAGCTGGGAGGGCACAGCCCTAGTTACTAGCCCAGGATTTGTTCTTCAGTTATTAGATTGAGAACCAGAGTGACTAATAATCTACTCCATAACATACACATCATGCCCAGTATATAGGTGAGGACCTTTCCGGAGGATTGGCCCTTTTCCTTTTGGTTCTGAGGCCCT
>NW_010126239.1:0-4035 GCF_000699245.1 Pterocles gutturalis
CTCCTTAAGGTCCCCCTGTCATCACCTCAGCATCCCCCGTTCTGACCCAGGTTCCCCAGCATCACCTCATCCTTTCTCCCAGACCTGTCCTGGCATCCCTGTCCTGCCCTGAGCATCCCTGGCATCCCCCATGCTGCCCCCGAGCATCCTCTGCATCTCCCCATGCTGCTCTCGGGCATCCCTTTCATCCCCTGCATCCCCTCAATCTACCCCTGAGCATCCCCTCAGCACCCCTTGAGTGTCCTGCGGTCCCTGTGGGGCTGCAAAAAAATGCTGCACGGAAACCTCTCGGGTGCCTTTGTGCTGGTCAGTGCAGCCTGATCGTGGCCGCGGTGCATGTCCTGGCCGTGGCCCCAGCAATGCCACAGGTCTGGCCCCGCTGTGCCTCGCTGCCGGGGCCTCAAATCCCTCTGACCCACCCGGGCGAGCTCGTGCGTGGGCGTGCAGGAGGGAGTCAGGAGAGAAATGGGAGAGGGTTGGCGCTCCCCCAGCAGAGCACCGAGCATCGCTTGCCGGCTGAGTTTGCTACGAGGGAGAGAAGCAGAGGGGTGGCTGAAACTGCTGCCTCTGGGGCACAAGGATCCAGAAATCAATCCTGGATGCAGGGGACTGCAGCCCCATTCCCCTGCCCATCCATCCCCAGGGTGATGCACTTGACAAGTTTTGGGAGGAAGGAGGCCAGGGCCTCGTCGCTTGTCCCGTGGGGCTGGAGTTGCTGCAGTGTCCTGGTGTGACAAAGAGCCACCCGTCCCGGTGGGTGTGCGTAGGGATCACACAAAGCCTGGCCCCAGAATCCCACCACTCGCTTGCCCCTGCCCTTTCATCCTCCTCCCCTTTCCTTTCCTTTTATTCTTCTTACCCTGGGGCTGTGAGTGTGATTTCACTGCCACGGCTCAAACCACATGGGCTTTGACTTGCTCCTGGTCCTTACGTTGCAAAAAACCCAAAACAAGGGCTAAATGCTCCAGAAGTCATGGCTGTGCTGGGCACAATGGGTGTCAGTAGCTGAATTTCTCAGCTTGCCGTGAAGCTGCACTGTTCCAGGATGCCAGGTCTGCGTGCGATTGCTTAAATCCTGTCATGGTCCTTAAAATTGTCATGAAAAACAAATATTGTCAATGGCAATGAAAAGAACAAGCTGCATAAAATCCTTCCTATTTATATAAAAATGTGCAAAAAATGCTGTTGTTTCTGTAAGCTGGCCTTTGTTCAGATGTTTTTGCAAACGTACTTCAGACAAACACTTCCCAGTAATAACAAACTTTAAAGATAAGAATGAAGCTCAGCAGTGACTCATTTGAACAAGCTTCAGTTACACAGAGCCTCAGCCATCTAATAGCCTCTGAAAAGACTTTAGATCCAGAATATAACATCACACAAAGCCTTTGAGCTCCTGAGCTTGGGCTGTGGTAGGGATGAATAATGTCACGGTACCGAGTGGAGTTTACAGGGGATTTGGGTGACACGTCCTTGTCTCCTTTATTAATGCCACCCAAATAATTCGCAAACAACAAACAGTGCAGCCTCTTTCAGGAGAAAGTGCTCCCCTGCCAGCTTTCTGCCACAATGAGGCTGAGCATACCTGTTGTGATGGTTATTTGATGGGGTGGAATATAATAAAATATCCCTGACAGCTTTGCTAAGGCAGGCAACAGCTTTGGCTTTCTTGCATGAGCAGTCCTCTGAACCCGCACGCCTCGGTGCTCAGGACGGGGGGAGCTGAGCACTGTGAGCCCCATCCACAAGTTCAAGCAGGAGATTCTTATTTTTGGAGGGATGGGGAAATTGTGGGTCTTTTTTCTTTGCTTTCCAAACTTGTGACATTCATTTCCAATCTTTCAAGCATCTTGTGGGCAGCTCCTTCTTTAAATGAAAGCCAAGAGCCTAACGTGGATGGGAATCTAGGAGCCTTTGAAACAGCCAACAGCTTTCTGCCGAAGTGGCAGAGGCTGGCGAGAAGGGGGTGAAGCTGTGGCTATGGGGGGCAAAGGAAGCAAAAGCCGACAAGAGGCTCAGGAGCTCTTCTGGCGTGAAGCTGGTGGCACATTTGTGGGGATGAGGAGAGCACATGTGGGGAGGATGCTGAGAGCACCCCTGGGGAGGATGCCCACCTGCAGCGCACAGGGGGAGGGGGCAGCCGGCAGCCGGGATGTCCATCTCTGGGGAACGTTTTTCTTTTTGTTTCCTGAAACGTGCACTGTTACCGCCTTTCAAATGTTTCCCTGTTCCAATGTGCCGATGTGATGAAGGGGTGGGGGAGCATTCAGCACAGCAAATGATCGTTAATGCCAGTTGTGTGTTTGCACTTGGGGGATTATGTTAATCATGCTACAAATGATGCTTTGAATCATGTCTAGAGGTTAATTAACATGCCTTTCTTCTCTTAAGAGGGCCTTCATGTCTGCTTAGAGTCGCTAGCTTTTTTCTGCTTCCTTTCATAATTACTTTGCAGCTCTCTAATATCCTGGGTACCTTTAATTTAACCCTGTCAGTGCTCAGGCTGCTGGGGCTTTGCACCGTGCTCAGCATCATGATGGTGATTTGATGGAGTGGAATATAATAAAATATTCCCGATGCCTGGAGATGTTATGGCCAGGCTGTCTCGTGCAGGCTGAGACCTTGCAGGAGCTGATGGAAACTGGAGAGGGTCTGGCTGGAGCTGGTGAGGAGAGAGGATGGTGATGGGGATATTGCTCAGGGGCCACAGCCAATTTATGAGCGGAGCCCTTATGTGGACAATTAATGGAAAGGAGGATCTGTTGTGGGAGGGCTTGGAGCTGTCAGGGCTGGAGAGGGGCATCCCGAGGGGTGCAGGCGCCATGGGGAGAGGGGATTGTTCTTGGGAGGCCAACTGGTAGAACTGGGAAAAACAGGTGAGCTTTTCAGCTCTGAGCTGCTTCGTTGCATCTCGGTCCTTTTCTTTGTTTTGGTGCCAGATCGTTGTGTGCGTATGTGTGCGTGCAAAATAGTGCTTTATCCTGAGCTAATTTATTTTCTCTTTCAGTGGGAGCATTTGGCTCATGGGTTCCTGTCTCAATGCTGCACTTCGGAAGCTAGTGCTGCTTCATTTCAAATTTCTATTTTTGTTTTTCCAGATAGTCTCCAATTATTTTCAGGCTTTGCCAAGCATGTAATCTAAAATAACAACATCAGTCCATGATATTCAAGTTAAAAACCACATGGACTATTTGCCTATGAAGCAGTGATGCCCTGGCTGGAGCAGAGCACAAAATAACCCGCTCAGGACAGGGGGAAGGCTTTGCACAGCCCCAGGAGTTTCCTGAGTGGGTCCTTCCTGGGTTTTTGCCCATGGCAGGACTCAAAAAGATTGAGCAAAGCTTAGTGAAAATGTACAGGAAACCTGCTTACCTTTGTATTAGAAAACGCTGAAAGGTTTCATAAACCTTTATGGCTGGTTTCTAGCTGTGTCAGTTCAGCACTGGGTTCCCCATGTAATCTGAGGTTTTCCCGTTGGGGTCAGATTTGTGGAGTTATGCAGCAGCCCTGTTCCCAGTGAAAAAGCACATGGGGTGTGCATGGAGGTAGGAGGATATCTGGAAAATCTGTTGCTTCTCTTCTAGCACAGGCTCTGGCACAAGGCAGAGCTGGGCGTTTTGGGAGTCCCTGTCTGCCAGTGTGCCTCAGGCAGGGAGCCACATGTGAGTCTGCTCTACCTCTGGGGCTGTATATCAGGCCAGCATGTTCATTTGGGGTTATCAGGAAAGCAACTTTTAGATCCTCAGCATAAGAACTTCCCAAGAGAGCAGATCCTTCCCAACTTACTCTGTCTACCAGTTAGTTTGATTTTTAATGGCACTTACACAACCTTGGCTAGAGGTGCAGCAATTCTTGAAATCTCTGTCTTCCTCTTTATGCGTATTCCTTTGCATAGACTTTATCTCCTTTCATTAGCCACCCAGAGTTTTTTGACCTACATTAACAGAGCAAAAAATAGCTGGTGTTGGGGGAACCTGTAATTCCTGCTTCAACGCCCGAGTAGTGAACCATAACCAGGACTCACCGACCAGTGAACCG
>NW_010126239.1:4066-5071 GCF_000699245.1 Pterocles gutturalis
CTGGGCTGAAATGGGTGCTGAGACAGGACCAGCTTACGGGTGGGCTGTGGAAGGTCAACTTGATTGTAAATACAGACAGGCTGCTCTCGGGATTAATTCTATCAACCCTGCTCTCAATGGGAGACAGAAGCTGCTTTGCTTAAACAAAGGCGTGGAGAGGTGGGTATTAGCCGCGGCGTCGCTGGCAGCCGGGGCTTAGCTGAGATGTGGCTGCTCATGGCAGTGGTGACCTGTTCACACCGGGTCATCTGCCCACAAACCTGCTCAACAAACAACGAGTCCTGAGCCCTGTGCCTTGGGAAGCACGTTGCCTGGGCACATCAGATATTTTGGGCTGAACGTCGCATTTCCCGTTTGTGGGGCCCAGAGCAGGGTCTGGCACAGGGGGGTGGGGACACAGCAAGGACATTTTGATGGTGGAACATTCCCTCCATCCTCTTGAGGCTGCAAGTCCCGCTCCCTTTGGGCTCCTTTCCACTGGCTTTATAAGGAAAAGCCAGATGGGAGAGCTTTGTGACCTGTGGGGCATTCCCTGGCCCAAGATGATGAGCCCAGCTTTGCCACCAGTCCTGGGAAAGGGCTTATCCCAAGGAAGGATAATGACAGAGTGCGGGTAGGAAGGTCTGATCTGGTACCCAGCAACAGCGCACTGCTTGCTGCCTAATTAAAATTTCATTAAGTTGGTTTGCATCCCTTGATGGAGGTCACAGGCACACCATTGATGTGCTAATGTCTTACTTTCCCCCTTTTTTTTTCCCTCTTTCACCACTATCCATCATCCTTTTAGATAAAGCAGTACCATTAGGAACTACTTTCCAGCATCCCCAGATGCAATGGCACTGGAAGAAAGACAGCCGTAATTCATCAGACATATTATCTGTCTCTTATTTTTTCTCCCTAATTAAAAAAATGTTTTGTTTTCTTCTTTTCTTGAATCAGTATGTGTATTAACCCCTCTGGTGTTTGTGTTGAATACTCCAATCAGCTTGAAAAAGTTCCCTGGAA
>NW_010126240.1:0-306 GCF_000699245.1 Pterocles gutturalis
AATTGATTGTTTAATGCGCATGAAAGAGGATCTTACACAACAGGCGTCCCTATGGAGGAGCAGACAGGTCCAGCCCACGGAAGCATCCCAAAAGTTACGGTGGAGTCTTCCCTAACTCCCTCCCCTCATCGATCTGTTTTTATACTCTGGCTTTGTATTTAGGTGGAGCTTGAGTAACTCTGAGTGTAAAATTCTCTCCACTTGTTTCTTCAAGGTGTAGTCAGTAAAATAAAGAGCGCGTGGCACGTGCTCAGTGAGGAGTGGTTGTGCCTCAGAGGCAGGTAACTTTGGGATGGAGGGGGGTTT
>NW_010126241.1:0-12794 GCF_000699245.1 Pterocles gutturalis
CAAGCTCCTTGGATGCCGTTGGGTCTTGTTTCAGGGCTGCAGCAGAAAGGCTTCCAGCACGGCAGCTGGGCACCGCGGCTGGGGGACCCGCACCCCTCGCTGCGCCCACGGCTGGTGGCTGTGTTGGGGTCATGGTGCCCACGCCGCTGCAAGCGATACGGGGTGGCTCCTCAGGTTCACGGTTCTGATCTTGTTCCTGGAATTACAATGTGCTGTCAAAACTAGAGGGCAGCTGCAACAGAACTCTCTGTTCTCCCTTGACACTCAAGTAACCCAAAATCTTTCAAATACAGGATTGCTCAGCACTGGTCACTCAAGGTCAGCACAGTCATCCTTCCTGGATACTGTGGCCCCAAATTAATTTCTGGCGTTTATTTCTGGCCAAGCGCAGAGTTCCCTGATCTGGAGAGTAGAAACCCAGCAGCAAACACCACAAAGCAACACAAAGCAAAGCACTGAAGCTCCCGGCTCAGAGCTTGCACCTGTATTCTTCTATAGGGAGCTGTTCTATGTTTGTAATACTTTTCCTTGATTTTTCAGATTAGTACAAAACACAAGCCAGAAGGTCTCATACCTGCCAAAAGAGGAATGTCTCATACACCTTGCAAGTCCAGCTATATTTCTTGAGACCTTCTATTTTTGACACTTGCCCAGCCCCAGACTTGCATGACACATTTTCCTGTAACGTTAGGAAGCAGATTTAACACACCAACTACAGCAGTAACAATGCTTGTCAAGAAATTGTGACCTATATAAAGGTGGGTGCTTACTTAATTCTCATATAAGCATCTTCTAAAAAGAAAAACAAAACAAAGGCATGAAACCAAAGAAAACACATCAGAGCAACCAAGGCAACCATTTTATCCTGAAGATTGCCGGCAGTCTCGTATAATGCTGTTCAGCTGGTGAAAGATCAAAACAAAATCCCAGTGTGCACAGGGCTCCCGAACTCTTTAAAGTGATTGTTCACATCTTCTTCAGATTTTCTCCTTCTGGCCAGTTTGGCATCTGATTCAAAAAAGATCACACCAGTTTAATAATAAGAAAATAATGAAAAGGGGTGGTCTTAACTTTGATTGCTTGTGCTTTTTCCTGCACCAAAGGATGACCAAGGTAGTGCATATCAGCAGCACAGGGTGTATTTGGTTGCATTTGGGTTACTAGGGGCAGGGAGGATGCTCTCCTGTGCCTTTTTATCCCTGGTTGTCTGATATAACAATAGTAGATCCCTCACCACCAAGCCTGAAAATATTTTTTCATGCTGGTGGATGAGGAGCATGAAGTTGTGTGAGCTGTACTCAGTCATACAGCCGCTCTTTTCCTCCTCAGTCCGTTGGCCTGCACTGGCTTTGCCCCACTTAATGGCCGTGGTCAACAGTCAGAAATGGCTTTTTCACTGGCCGGTTTATCAATATGCGTGTTACTCTCCATCAGCGAGATTTTAGAAAGTAATTATCAGCAAACAATTAGGCTGACCCCCTACACTCCCTGTCTGCCGCGTGTAACATTTATTGTTTTTCTCTCTTAAGAGAAAACTTCCCCATTAAGATGTATTTTAAAGCAGATTTCCTTCTCTGTGTTGCTGATACCTTAGTCTGAAATAGATGATGTTTAAGAATCATTTCCTACAATTTGCCCTGCTAGTTTTCTCCTTATATTTGTTGTTTATTTGGTGTTGTTTTTAAAATGAGATTTCACATCAGTTTCACTTGTGAATAGCAGGGATGATCAGTCATTCACAGAAAAAGGCTCCTAGTGGAGTAGTGATTTTTGAACGTAAGATCTCCAAGGGGAAAGGGGAAGGCAAGCATTACTACTACTACTATGTCACCATTTTTACCAGTGACAATCCCTGTTCACCCAAAATGTCAGTCAGAAAAAAGAAGAAATCTGAATGTCTTCTGATTCATCAACAGCATGGTTTCTCGTCACACATTTCTGCTTTTCTGAGCACTCCTCTTTCCTGTAAAGCAATAAAATTAGAAGACACTGGTCCATAGGAGTCAATTTCACAATATCCATAAGAAAAAAAAACCCAAAATGTCCGGTGCCTTGCAGCCATCTCCATTGCAAGGACAATTTCAATGTAGGTATCAACTGCTTTGGAGTAACACAGCAACTTTCATCTCACAGAGCTCTGCGCACAGCAGCGTACGGAGTCTTGCAACTCACACCCCAGACATGGCAGATAAAAGACATCCCCGTCATAAGCACACCACTTGAACAATCACTGCAGTGGCAGATTGGAGTAGGAAATGAAGATTATCCAAATGAAGCTGCAGGACAGCTTGGGAGTGGGAATCGAGCTGTGAATGCAGATTTTGGGAGGCAGAATGTATGGACCCAAATTCAAGGCCAATCGAGACAAATAGATTAGCAATCATGAGAAAGCAACATGAGAAGTTAAATTATTTCAGCTGTACAGGACCTGAATTTTAAATCTCCTTTTACAAATGACAGGTTGGTACTATCCTTGCAGTTTAGGTCAGCATATAATGGGCAGTAAAAGACTAGCTAAATTATCAAGGCAGTTTCTGTAGGTCTCGCTGCTCTTTGGATGTGGGTCACAGAGAGGAGAGCTGATTGTCAGAATCACAAGACAAAGAAAGTAAGGAACACAGTGGAAAATACTTGTCAAAAGAAAAGATATTTTCATAAAATAAATGTGGTGCCAAACCCTGTAAAAATCTAGTCCAGAGGAAATTTTTAATAAACATCTGAAATTAAAAAACATACATGTTAATTAAAACTCTTATTATTAAAGTCAAATATAGGGTTGGGTTTTTTTTTTTTTTAGCATTTCCTTTCACTGCCATAACTTTACATTAGCACCTCTCTCTCAGTCATTAGCATGCTAACATATGTTGAACCTGTACTTACATTCTGGCACAGAACACCAGTTCCATCACTGGGAAACATTTTATCTGAAAGGTGCCCTTCAATTTCAGGTTCATTATTTGAATGTATCTGGCTTCACAAATTGGCCTGGTTGGCCCTTCACTGGTTGGCCTCCTCCTGATGTGTCACATTTTAAATGAAAAAACACAGGGAAAGGTACAGAAAATTAATTTTGGAGAATCATGCTTTCCCACCTAAGTAGGAAGAACTCCCACAATACAATTAAAAAAAAAAAAAAAAGGCTTCCAAACTAAGACTCTTTAGAAGCATGTGATTTTTCTGAAAAGTACCAACCACCCTTAGCACCTTCAGGCTCCCTTGCTCTATCTGAGGTCAGTGTTCAATTGAAGCAATTGAAAAATTGCTTTTGAAAAATGTGGGCATAGGTGTGCTTGACACATTTCATCTTCTCAGCCAGAAGGTCACAGAAACCAGAACGAGAAATGTCTGCCCCTTTAACTGGCAGCTAAAAAGGACAGATAGGCTTTCTGTAGGACATCCTTTATATCTCTCCTGAAAGAAAAGCCAACCTCATTCCTTAAAAAGTATATTCCTCCACCCACAATTTTCCATACACCTCCTCTTTCCCATCAAATATATTTATGATATTCCTAGTATTTACAGTGAGAATCTGGGAAATCACACCTTTCATCTGAATGACAATAAAAGTGAATATTGTGACACTTAATCTCTTTTTTTTTTTTTAAAGCCATGCCACCACAATATTGCCTTACCACTGGTGAGTTCCTCTCACAAGTTCCCTTATAAAGGGAACAGCTGCATGACATCAGTTTGATTCCAGAAATGACTCTTTGCTCATGAATTGGATGAACATGGCATTATGAGGCATATAGCATCATCTCACGTCTCCATTCATGGAGGCTTCCACCATTCATGTGGGCTAGGAGGAAGGGTGTGGTGAAAGATGTGTAATCCTCATCCTGAAATGTTTAAAATTTGGAGAAAGATGACTAGTCATAACTATTCTGATTCTGTTTTCCCCTAATTTAGAAAGGCCATGAAATACTAGGTAGTATAAGCTTTCAAAATAATAAAGACATTTATCTTATTACAAAGACTATGGGATTTGTTTTTCTTCAAGAAGACAAAAAGGCACACCCTCTCGTGACTTTGTAGGATCTGTTGCTTTAAATTTTGGAGTCTAAGGTTGGGGTTTAAACCTACAGACTCTCTGAAGATTAGCTTTTGATTATTGAGGATCCTTATGCAAATCTCTCCACTCTTCTTTCTTAATACATGGTTTGTTCTTAATTGAGCTATATTGGCCCTGACTTCAGTTTCTTGCCATAATCCATACATTGTTCCAAGGTATCCCAAACTGGTCTGCATCCCAGCCTTGGGAATACCAGCATTTGTTTCATCAAAATTAGTAATAGCAGCACACCAAAAAGTTACAACATACATTTCTGCTTGCACAAAGAAAATCTTTCCTTTACACCAGCCCCAGTTCTATTATTATTCATCCCAAAGGTGCCCTGGACAGATGCAGGGAGAAGCAGTCCCAGGAGGGAATTGAAACAGTCCCACCTGTAAATGGCCTGACTGGCTTAAGAAATTGTTTTTTATCTTTAGTGCATTATTCACCATCTTTGAAAAGCTGTGTTCCAGGTTTATTTTTTTCCAGAAACGTATCTCCTCAGCACTTAACAGAGCTATAAGCAAACAGCGGGGATTGGAGACAAGTCAGCCTGTGCATCCAGATCCCTGCAAAACTTTCTTTGGCCCTTCCCCAGACTCCATTTCAGATCTGTATCACCTTGTTATAGATGTATGCATGATAATAAATACTCCACTTATCCAGCAACTGTCTCTGGAAGAAGATTTTTCTGAACTGCTTCAATAATTAGATGAAAAGACGCTTTGGATGCTAACAGTTGCTCTAACAGTCACTATAGGAACCAAACTCTCTAGCTGTTGCAGGCTTCCTAGTCCTTGGCATGCGAGACAATGATTTTTCTCACACTGTGGGGAAAAAAAACAAAAATCTTTAGCTAATAATGTTATGCTAGTCTTATTTTAGAAGCATCTTTTTTGCAGCTTTTTGCATCTTTCATCAGCGGCAGCCTTGGCAAAAGTTAAAGTTATACATAATCCAAATTAAATTTTAACACCTTCTCCCTTCCCTTTCCCCTCTTCCAAACAGTATTGAGAAATGTTCACACATCGCTACTCTCCTCCCTGTTGTATCTCAGAAACAGCATGCAGTAAGATGAGACAGCTAACCACACAGTAATGAGATCTTCTAACTGTATGTCTCTTAAAAGCAGCACTTGTAAAAGGAAAACTTAGTAAATCTTCATCACCAAGGAATTAATGACTGTTACGTATCAATTAGATTTTAAAAACCTGCACATGCCTTCAGACCAATACACCTTGTACAATCAATAATGAATGTGTTGCCCTGTAGAGAGAGGTCATGGGCTTCATACACTTCTTTGCATTCCCTGGACGCCTGCAAAACAGGGAGATAAATGAAATTTGTCATATTAAGGAAAACCAGGAACAAGGTCAGAGAGCAGACTGGAGGCTCTGGCCCCTTGGTGTTGTACGGAATAAAGATTTTCAATGGATGGGGCAAGGCTTTGCAGAAAAGGCATGAGTAGAACCTGGTGGTGAATATTTTTCACTGCACACTGATTCAAAACCAGGATTTTCAGGTACCCTCCTACTTTTCTCTTGAAGTAAAAGATCCATTCCTGCCCTTTAGACATGAAGGGAAGAATTTCTGATCAAGGTTAATGGAATAGTAGATGAGCATCAAATACATTTAAGAGTGTTAGCAGCATAAGTGCAAGCGTCAATAGTTTCCCGACGCCAGAGCTGACGTGCACCAGCTGATGTGCACCGTAAAAAGGAGCTCAAGGGGGCTGCTGAGGAACAGCGTGGAGGCACGGGTCACAGCAGTGATACACCTAAAGCTCATTATTTCACTGTAGTCGGTATCTACCCGTGAACAAATCTTTGAAGCCTCCACTGCTTCTGTATGTCTAGCATGAAACAATTTTCTTCTGATCCTTCTCTTCATGGCTGCCAAAAATCCCTTCTTCCTGATAGACAGTATCTGCTAAAATGCTTCTAAAATCCAAAACCAAGATTAAAAGATATGTACGTTTTTGGGAAACAAGAAGAGGAGTCTTCTCGGAAGGTCTTTATTTCTCGTTACACCACCTCAGACTTGGAGTGGGGTTGACTTTGTCTCACTCCACCATGCTGGCAGCAGGCAGAGCTGAGGTGAGATGTCTGGGGCTCCACCTGGCAGGTAGAGCCCAGCTTTGTGCCTGACCCTGCCACGACACCCGTGTCGGAGGTGCTTGTGGGAGCAGACCCACAGCATGAGCAGGCATGCAACTTATGCCCCTTCTGTTTTAACGCCTGGGGCAGAATAGGATGAAAAACTCAGAGGAGATGATGTGTTGTCTCAAGAGTTCATGGGGAAGCTAGGGATACCCGTTGGCTTAATGAGGACCAGACCTCTTAACCATTCCTGTCGAGTTTTCCCCCACGTGATTCCTCCATCCCTCATCAAAAAGACTGGGGTGCCAACAGCCCTTGATTTCTGAGGCAAAGTGTAAAACTCCAGAGATTCCAGCCTGGCTGCACATTTTTGGTCTATTTGCAGGCTTTCACTGGGACTACAGGGAATTAAGGTCCACATAACACAAGGAGACTCCCTCACAACCCCTACGGAAGCCCCATGGAGACCTGTGCTGAGGTGTGGGGTGCTGCAAAGCCATTCCTGAGCTCTGCGGGGGCAGCCCCACGTGGGCAGGTGCCCACTGCAAAGCCAGAAACTGCTGCTGCTGAGCGCAGACTAACTGCCCTCCAGCCATCATGGGATTTGGGAGACGAGTCTTTAAGCAAAGCCCAAACCCCATGTTGTGGAGTAGATGCTCCAAATACCAGACTGTTACTAGACAAGTGGGTAGGAGCGATCTCACCTCCTACCCTTCCCACCCACAGAAGAAAAATCATGATTTAAGGCGTCGGGCGCCGAGTCCCACTTTCACGATGATGCCTAGCTACACCTACACTCACGTGAGAAAAACGTCCCTGTCTTCAGCATTTCATATTTCATATGAAGTATTTCATATTTCAGGCTCCGGAGATAGCGGCTGAGATGTGAGGAGACGCTGTGAGGAAGCACGTCGGATAATGACCCGCAAAGCCTAGAAAATATAACAGCAGGCAGAGACAAATCTGATGAGACTGGGATAGACAGCAAATTGAGGAAAGCTCACAGGGAAAACTGTGACCTGAAAAGGTGTTAGAAGGAAAAACAAGGATTCGGAAAAAGGTTCATCCATGTCGCAAGCAGGGATGGAGGCCAGCCCTTGGCCTGCCAAGACCCAGCCAGTGCTTTGCTGGGATGGTGGTGTATTAGCTCAGCACCAGTCCTAGCAATTAGACAACAGCGAACCACTTTGAAATTGTAAGTCCTGGGTACGTGGGATACACTGTGCAAACCCTGCTGTTAGCTTCCATCTGCTCATAGTAAAAGTTGCCTGAACAAAGCGACTGAGGGAGGCTGGTTTGCACAGTTAATGAGTCTTTTCTCCCTCTCCCACTCCTCACAGCTCAGGAAACTTTGGAAACTGCCTTAGCCCCTCTAGACCCCACTTTGCAGTGCAATGTAGGCTTTGCAGGATCAAGCTGCTGAGCTTTTTATTTGCATCTGGGTCTAATGACCTAGGTAGGAGATGAAAGGCGGTGGCGACATTTGGAGATGGAGGGGTGAGCAGGGAGCAATGGGACGTGATAACAATGAGCAAAAGCAGACTAAACCAGGTTCAGAAGTGTAGATGTGAAAAGATATTTTAAGACATTCTTTATATTCCATGATTCATCCAAATATTGCTTAGCATGTAGAGTTTACATGACACATTTCCACATGCTTTGAGATAGAACTCAAAACCTTGATCCAACAGAGCAGTGCAGCCAGTTCCTGAGCTCCAAAATTATCCTGCAGATGTCAGAAGGGCAGCAAGATGGGTTCATTTAACAGCACGAATCAACAAGACCCCTTTGACGACATAATCTTTTGCAACACTAATTACTTTGAAAAACTCCCCTATAGAAAGAATTTGGAAAAGGTAAACAGCACTCAGCAAGAGAGGGAGAAGTTCTCTACGCTCATATTGAAGCATGTCACGATGCGAGTGAACAGAATCTGCTTTCCATACTGATGATCATCCTTAAGATAGAACACATTTAACTTAGGTACGCTATGAAAATGGTTTTAAAAGTAAGCAAGAAAGGAAAATAACTTGGACAAAAGTTTTCAGACTTTATGGGTACTGAGACATAGAGGACCACACAAATGAGTGTAACAGCATCAAACCTATTGCCCGGTTCCCACAAACACATCAATACCTGATTAATGCTGGTCTCCCTTGTGATCTGATGTGATCAAGAATTAGCCCTTGGTAGAGGACCAGGTGGAATTGCTTACATTTTTCATGGATTTTTAATTACAGTCATAGAGAACGAAAAAGGTCCTTTGAAGTTCTGGGGCTTCAAGGCATGTCCCAGCTGCTATCAAAGTCAACAAAAAAATTCTGTTTGACTTGAATAAGGTCAAGGGTTTCATACTCTGAAGAAGAGGATGCATCTATCCATGTGTTTTGGCTCTGTGCAGCACAAACCAACTTTGATTATAACATGGGCTTTGGTACTACCCAACCTTAACGTGCGGGTTGCCTGTGCAAAGGCAATGACCGGTTTTGCTCTGAAGTTTCAGTGTGGCTGTTACTTTCCATTTGTTTTTAATGTGAGTTTCCAGGCACACATTTTTCTTTGTAAGCCAGCATCATTAGGTGGAAGTGAAAACATGCTCCTTTTGAAATGGAAAAACTCCAAGCCTAATCCCTCTAATTGTATCACATCCTAGAGGGAACCAAATTAACGCACGAGGCCAGCGTTTAGGATTGTCGAGGAAATAAAATTTCTTTGTCAGCCTTTACAGTACTTGTTAAGGCTGGGTTTCATCTCCTTTCCGTGCAGCCCTGTACAGGTTAGACCTCTGCAGAGAAATTAAGCTCTATTTAGACAAATGGATGGAAGCACTCTCCTCCTGAGGCAAATGACAGCAATTGCCTATGGCCCCCATGCTATGAACTTTAAAGCTCACATTCTTAAATGGAGAAAATTTGAGCTGATGAATCAAAGTCATCACCACGAAAAGCCACAAAGAAGGTTAAAGTAAAAGTCTAGCCAGGTAGATGCTGTTTAGTGCCAGAAAGGCCAGAGGCTGGAAAGGGGAGAAGGAGAAGGGGTTGGGATGCAGATCAAATGATGCTGTGGTATCTCGTTCAGCCAGAGTGGTTCAGGCAGGATGGCCATGATGAATATTTAAAGAAATGTGGCAGGTGAATTGTAATGGAAGTAGAAGTAATGCTGGTATCAACATGAAACCATGCAAATATTGCTCAAGACCACCAGTTCAGAAGTTTTAAATTTTAAAAATATTTTTCACTGTCCCGGGATCACAACATCATTTTGATGCCATCATTTTTACAGTGGTGATCTGTCGTGTACATGACAGTTGCACCACTGCCTTCATAAATTCCAGCTGTACATCCCTTGTGAGGTATTCACAGAAGCAGCCCCAATATTTTACAGTAATGTCTTCATAAATCAGGTCATGTGCTTTACAACTGTACTGGAACGTTTATCATGAGAAGAACATATTAGGAACAGCCATTTATTAATCCTAAGAGACACTGTGCATAACTCACCACAGAGCAAGGAACAACAGCTGCCTGAGAGCTGACATGATTTCAAAATAGACAAGACAACAAAAACCAGCCAGCAGAATACCACTGTTTCTTTCCTACGCCTACAGACATCCTTCTAAAGTGCATAATTAACTTCATTAGGAAAATCTTCTTACCAGTCTTTGCTAAATCAGCTGCCTATGGAGAAATGGAAGAGTTGAATGATCAGAAAGATTACTGTAGCCAGCCAGACTTGGGTGAATTTGGTCTGAGGTTTATTGAGGGCAATGAGACCCTTTCAACTGTCTTGTATGAGCTGTGTCAACGTCTATACTCCAGGGAGTTTTTTTGAGTACTGTGCAGATGAGGACACAGGGCATGTGTTGATAAGACCTAGTGATGGGAATATATTTAGTGCATTGGAGCACTTGTCAGCAGGCACCAGAGGAAGGACTGCTAGTTGGCAGGAGAAGCTTGAGAAAATGGGCCCACCTTGGAACAAACCATTTGATCTTTAAGGTCCCTTCCAACCCAAGCCATTCTATGACTCTATGATTTGCTCTAAAACAAGCACGTTACCTATTCATTAGTGCTAGCAGCTACAGCTGCAGAAGCTGGAAGTGTCATTCCGGGGAGGATCTCCAGGTTTGGACATTTGGTTTCAACCTGAATTTTGCTGAGCATTGAGAAATACAATATTAAATTAAAATGGAACCAAAGATCATGCCCGTACTATGATATTTTTCTCACCCATTTCTGATTTATTTATGAAGTTAAAAAGAAAGTAAATGAAAAATGTATTTATGTGCAAATCAAAATGTAACATATGAAAGATACCTAACCAGATAGTTTTTCTTTTCTTTTTTTTTTTTTTTTTTTTTTGAAACTGATTTGGTTTGCAGAGCAGGGCTATTTCTGCTCTCTGGCAGAATACCTACCAGCAGCTTGAGGCATAAGTCTATTGCAGACACAAGGAAGCAATCTTATCAACAGATTAACGCAACATTAAGAGAAGGTTCTGTAGCTGGTTACATACCACCCTCTCACTTCTTAAAATACACAATTGAGAACAAACATCCAGAATATATGTTGAATAAGATATAGCACCATTTTTTTTCTGTTGCTTTTCATAGTTAAATTAGGCTTAAATGTTGTATTGAAAAGGATAAATGCTTGAATATAATTAAAACTATTGCAGTGATTTTAATTATCAGGGTGCTGAGGTTCTGCTTTCATAATTCTTGCTTTACATAGTTGATTCAAATGATAACAAAAAATAGCAGATATAAACCGGAATAAATCTGAGGGACAGCAACCGTAAAAAACAAATGAACTATGTTATCACATGTAGTATAAATCTACCCTTACCTTTTTGTTCATAAGCACCATTAAAAATCTGCCAAACTGAGTTTCCATGCAGTTCTGGCTGAGTTTTGTTCCCCTTTCCTCACAGGCGGAGATCCCAACCACAGACTGCCACTCATCAGGCTTGGCCTTGTGGTCCAGGCCATCCTCGAACCATCCCCACCCGCTGTGCTTCCATTCTCACACCGGAGCAGCCACAACATGCAAACTGTATTCCTTCTGGGTGAAACTAAACCAGAAAACGTGCTCCCAGAGCTGATCCTGTTTGCTCCGGTTGGTCCCGCAGGACCCAGCTGAACTGATTGTAAAGCACGGCAGGTAAAGCATCTGTAACACAGACGCTGAATCCTCAGCAGTGGTTGCTTTGCCCCACAAACCAGCTCCTCTCACGCTGCGCTGCTGCTTGCTGATGCTAACACAGCCAGAGATCACTTTTCTCTGTTTTTCAGTACCAAGAAATCACTCCGGAATATGGATTTGTACAACCTCACTCTGGTAACATGGCACCAAGGTCAGAGCATGAGACAGAGGTTTTGCCTTCAGCACAGAAAGGTTTTGTGTCAGGTATTTTTGCTCGTCTTTTTTTTCCTTGGTGTTTGGGATGGGGGGGGTGTTGAGTTTTTTTCTCTTTTGATTTTTTCAGTTCAATAATGTGATGGACAGAATCACAACACATAAATAAAAAAGAGTTGCAAAGAGTTATAATAATTCCTTTACAAAAACGCATGAAGAGGACCTAGAGGAAGCCTATGCACTGTCTGGATCCTGTGCACTTTTGCACCTATTTCTTTATTTTAACCCACAGCGAGCCATCCCACTCTCATTTACAAGGTCATCTTGACCTTTATGCCTGTATCAAGTCATTGTGGTGCCCAGGGCTCTCAGAATAGCACCAGCTATGAATTTTCTCCTTCATCATCCTTCTGAAACCTAACTGTCTGTCATTCGGGGAGATTTATTGCCCATTTGAAGTGAAGCAGGAACTGAACTATTGCATTCTCAGGATCCGCTGCCTTGGGTATGGGCTTCTGTTACACCACCCAGCAGCCTAAGGAGCTGATAGCATTGAAGCGTGACGTTCTCAATGACAAACTTTGGCTGAGTGAAATCATGGATTCCATTTGCTTTCATGCCAATGAGCCTTTTAAGAGAAAGTATTAACAGCAGAGCAATGACGGTCACCGCAGGGGGACTGCGATGCTCCCTTCTAGGATGTCACCTCCACTCCCCACGGCAAACCCCAAGCCAGCCAGAAGCCTGCTACGGTGGGAAGCAGGGAAAGGGGAGACAAGAGACAAATCCTGGGACAAGTCTTGGCCTGAGAGAAAGAAGGATCCAAATTTTCTACACTGACCAAATGAGCCCCGTGGCAGAGGAGGCGTCAGGGACGCCCAGCAGCTGTGCCCAGTGCATGGCCACCAAGGGCAAGGACAGCCCCCTGGGCACAGGCACTGCCTGGGGGCCAGCACCCCAAAGGCCTTCCTGCGAAGGATGCTGGGCGGAGGCGGCGGGCGGGGCTGCGCACGGGTCCCGTCACCCCCATATCACAATGCCACCACCGGGCAACGCCCTGGGACACTATAAAAGGGAGCCGCTGCCATGTCCGCTGCCAGAGATGGCTTGGGGGTAGCCTGAGGACATCAGAGAGGAAGCCCTTGAGGAGCTGCGGGAATTACCTGGAGGGGACTGAGGGGGGAAAACTGCAGACTGGACGAGGCTGCTGGAGATGGGAAGAACCACTGGCCCCTGGAGGTGCCCGAGGCTATTCGGCTTTTTCAGCTGGACAGCAGTGGCCAG
>NW_010126242.1:0-342 GCF_000699245.1 Pterocles gutturalis
GCCTCACCGCTCTCCTCTCTCTCCAGCAAATTATGACCATGGCTGCAAGGTACAACCTGGGCCTGGACCAGAGAACCGCTGCCTACCTGTGCGCTCTGGAGAAGGTGTTCACTGTGTACAACGAGGCTGGCTTCACCTACTGACACAGCGCCCGGCAGGGCTGCCCTGGTGTCACGGTGAGGGGCACAGTCCTGCTGCGCACGGGGTGCCCAGGACACCCTGATCTCTATAAATGGTTGGTTTCAGCATGTTCTTTCCCTGCTACCTGGATCTTGGCTCTGCTGGGCAGGGGGCTGTCTTCCTCTGTCTTCCTCTACCCCAGCCCCTGTACAGCCTCCTGGG
>NW_010126242.1:401-2059 GCF_000699245.1 Pterocles gutturalis
AGAGAAAATGCAATTAGCTGTAGGGGAGGGGACAGCCCATGGCACAGCCAGCCCCATGAGCAGCCATCTCTGTCCATTTAATAACCCAGGGTGGGCGCTACCAGCACTGCTGCAACTGGCGCAGACACAGGGAGCAGAGCCAGGGCAGGGATTTGCAGGCATCAGCAAACCTGTTGTGTGTTCGTGATGACTGCTGCAGCTTCAAGTCTTTGCTGGCAAAGCTGGTGAGCCAGCACGGGTGGGGGATTTAATCTGATATTGACAGCAGGGAGACAGCCCAGCCTCTCACCCCAGCCTGTGCTGCAGCCAAGGGGCTGGAGGCTGGCTGGGGACCCAAGCAGGGTTGGTGGCCCTGCCCTGGGGGAGCTGAAAGTCCAAGGACTGCACAAGGGAGGGCACAGGACCCCCTGCAGTGGTGGGCATTGCTGAGTGGTGTGTGGCAGTCAGCTGCTCTCACAGTGGTCACACTGTGTGCCAGCCCTGGCCCCAGCCCCCTGAAGGGGCACAGCAGAGAAGAGGCTCCCCTTTGCTCTGTGCTTCCAGAACAAGATCAGGCTGCATCTTTAGGAGCTACCTTACCAACAGCAGCACATCCTGCTGCAGGGAGGGCTGCGGGAAGCCTGCACCCAGCACCTGCCCCCTCTCAGCCATCTCCTGGCAGCTCCAGGGGTTGGAACTGGGAGGGAACCAGTGCTCAAGCCCAGGACTGTATCTGGCCTCGTCCTGGCTCAGGGTCCACAGCCCCAGTGAGCCCTCTGCGTCCACCTGCAGATGCAAAGCTCTGTCACCAGTGCACAGGCAGGTGGCACAGGGACAGTGCCCGTGCCCCCGGGGCTCAGCCGGAGCGTGGCTGGAGGCCCAGGGCACGGCTGATAACACAGGGGTGAGCAGACGGGAAGGCATCTTTTCCTCACAAGGACCCAGTCCTGCCTGCTCTTGCAGCCAGAAGGGGTCAGCTAGTCTGCTCCAGACCCTCATTCGACTTCCCAAAACTACCCCTGCCACCAAAGCACAGGGCCACCCCTGCCCCCAGGGAACACACAGCCAAGACCAGGGGGCTACAGACAAGAGTTGGCTTTATTCACAGACACGGGGACAGCTGTGTCACTGGCAGCTGCCCTCATATTGCACATCCAGCGACGGGGGCGGGGGGATATCCATGCCACGTCACAACACAGCGTCGGCACTACAGGACCTTGGGATGGGGGTGGGGCATGGGCACTGTCACCACCCAGCAGGCTGGGGAGCAGGATTGGGCGCCAAGGGTTCACGAAGGCAAAAGACCCATCCACCCATAGATAGATATAAAAAAAAAAAATAGTTCCACGATGACCAGAGCAGAACCACAGGGACACGCGTGCAAGCAAAATGTACAGCAGCCCACAAGCAGGTCAACATGCTTCGTACAGACACAGACACGCTGGGATGCAGCCAGGGTTTATGGCGCTGGGAGGGATACAGAGCGATAAACCCGGGCTTCACGCACACACGCACACACACACGCACACGCTCGGGCACGCGCCAGGGCTCGGGGGCTTGGACATGGAGGGTTTTTCTCACTGCTAGACACGGTACGGAGACACGGACACGGTCCCTTGGAACGGAACTGGAGGAAGAACTCGTGAGCGAACGGGGCAGGGGCACCCCTGCTCCTCCCC
>NW_010126243.1:0-35370 GCF_000699245.1 Pterocles gutturalis
CCTGCCCCGGGGTAGCACCCCGGCCGCCGCCTGTTGTCCCTGCCCTGATCCCCCGCGGAGTCGGTGTCCCCGGGAACAGCCGAGGCCTTGAGGCCAGGGAGGGGCGCGACTGGCGTTTTGCCGTGTGCAGAGAAGTAAGGTCTGCGAGGGGAACTGGAGCGGGGAAGGCTGCAGGAATAAAGCCTCCGAGGGGAGAGAGGAGGACGATGAGGGAGAAAGCCGGGCAGCAGCATTCAGGGGGTAAATAAGGGACCAAAAGGCACAGCGTTCTTAAGATGTGTTAAGAGCTTGCATGAGGAAAGTCGTTGGGACACATTAAGTCCTCAGGATTTGGAGGGTGGGCCCTGAGCAGTCACGTGAGGGCAAGCATTTAAAATGTGTCAAATTCTGAATTCAGTTGCAGGAATGATCTCTACAAGAAGATGTGACCCTAAAGGTGTGAAATCAAAAGGCAGATACTGTGTTGGCATTCATCACGCCACTAATGGCAAGTTACTTACTTGAAATAGAAAAGGCTGCTCATCATGCCCGTTCATGAGAATATTCCCATTTCTACAGCTTCAAGGTCCATTGTACAGCAACTCATAAATGTGATCTCATAAGTATCACACAGTTTCAGTACTTTTAAGTTCAGAGTATGGGAAAACATGGCACAGAAGTTGTGGAGGAGTCACATGCAAGAGAGGCGTTAGGCTTACCTTGGTGGGAAAGAAGTGCTGTCCCAACATTAAGGAAGACTCTGATGTGGGAGGTGCAGAGAAAGGTAATAACACCACAGCCATTGAATGGCACCAAATGTTCTCGTGCAATGATATAGTAATCTGCAGATGGAAGAAATCTCTTTAAGTTTTCTGGGAAAGGATTTTGTGTTAATTAAAATCTTAAAAAACAATTATTTTATTTTTTTCATGGAGACTCTCTGTAATTCTTCCCAGTTAGATCCTTGTAGAGTTCATAGGCAAAGTCTAAGATATTTCTTTCTGTATCTTTTGCTATATACACTGCTTTTGAGTATTGTACACCTGCAGTGATGACAACTCTTGCAGTAGCTGTTTTGGAAGATACCTGAATGCATGAAAGTCACCTCCGTTTTTGGGTTTCTAGTCCTTAATGTTTCACAGTGAGGCAGTGAAAAGCTGCTGTTCAGTAAAAAGTATTCAAGACAGGTAAAAACCTGCACGTGTACTTAGCCCAGTTTTGTAAGCAGAGAAAATGCTCTTTTTGCAAATATGTTCAGCTGCTGAGTCTTTTACTTCAGACAGGTGAAGAGGCAGAGCTCTCAAAGATGAGTAAGTTCCTACACGTTTTGTGAAAACAAACTGTTAGGAGGGCTTGTGGGTGCACCAGCTTGAAGGACTAGCAATGGGTGAGTTAAGATCTTACTAGCCACTGTCCAAATGGGAGACAGGGTGGATAAGTGCCCTGCCAAGTATCTCCGACTGGTGTGTTCAGCTGGTCACAGGAGCCAGGTCAGGAGGAAAGCAGGCATCACTCATGGTGCAGATCATGACACTGCTTCTTAACACCATTGTTTTGGAGCCCATCTATGGATTTTTTTGTCAGTTGTTGGCAACATTGCTCTTTTGCCCTGTTGGCATGTGGGGGGGTGCCTGTGGCATTAACTGGCCTAGTGAGGGCATCTTAGGGGGCTGCTCTCATCCTCGTCTCTGCTTTCACCCTGCCAGCCTGTTCTAGCTGTTAGCCAGGAGCCACAAGAAAGCAGGGCCCTGTCCGTCCCCTTGTAGCACAGGGCTCACTGAGCCTGTGGGCTCACATCCCATAAGAGGTGGGATGCCCAGTAATTGAAGAGCAGTGAGCAGAGGCCATTCTAGCATAAACCTCAACGGCTGGTTTGAGTGCCCTTCCCTATGTACACGATTTCCCCATAAACAGCGATGATGATCCTTCCCATCGGAAAGAGAGAAACGATGTTGCTTTTTCCACTCATGGCCTGTCTGGAAGGTCAGCTGGGCAAAAACAACCCCACCTGCTTGAATTTCAGGGGAGCTGGGTCCACTGGAGCTGAAGACAGTGTTAAGAGAACTCCCCACTGGGGAGCTATTTCTAAACTAGAGGAATTTGGTCTTCCCAAAATGCTCTCAAAATACGTCAAGCACCAGTTATGTCAACTCACAAGAGTGCCCTTTTTGGCAACACAGCACAGTCATGCTACTAGCCCTTACACATGGGCAGTGTCTGTGGAAATGGGTTACTGAAGCCCAGGGTCAGCCCCCAGCATCTCGCAGCACACTTCGACGGTCCACCTGGCTTCTCTTCAGCACCCTGTGCACTAGGTTCAAATTGTTCAGTGTTACACATGTGGTCATTCGCCCAGTAGTTTCACAGTCACCAGCATCTCTTGCACATCCACTAGTGATGTTTCTGATCTCATGGGAGACTGTCAGCTGCTGATTGCTTCTACCAAGTGTGCACCTTCAGGCTTCTATTGAGGGAAAGTTACAAAAAAAGCAGCCTACTGAGTTCAGTCCTACCTTAATTTCTAACCACACAAGCCAGAGACACAAATTACTGGCAGGGTTGTCTGCAGACAGAAAGGGGAAATGGCATGGCAAAGGCAGAGAAACTACAAGCTTAGTACCTGGAACCGCACAACAACCGATCCACATTCATGCTCTAAACCTGCCCATCTTCTGATGAGCTGGACAAAATATTCTGCCCCTTCTGCTACCTGGCAGCACACCTGGACTTTAATCAGGAGCACCATTCAGTGGATCAAGAAGAGGAAGTGTCAGATCAGGAGAAGGATGGTGCTTTGACAAGATCCGATAATCCCTGTGGAAGAAAAGCAACAACAAACCTGGTAGGGTACCAAAGGTGACAGTCAGACTGGTTTGGCAGGTAGGAAGGGTGAAATTTAGAACATTTAAGCTGTAACAAATACATAGTTTCCAAGCTGAATGGAAGATTTTATGATTGTGAAATGGAAACATTGTATCTGTCAGATACACCTACAGCTCTGGGAACTTGTGTCCCAGATGTCATGACCTTCCTGATCTTCTGTGAGGTGGTGGACTGCCTTCCCATAGCTGATGGAGTCTGGAAAGCAGTCATTGCCGGAGGTAGAGACTGGCTAGCAGATGGTGTTATGGAAATGACACGTGCCAACCAACATAATAGGGTTTGACTCTGCATTTCCACTGAATCAATAAGCCGAAAAGAGATTCTTCTATAAAGTCCTTTATATTAATAATGCTACAGCTCGAACCCCTTTTCATTAATGTATATACAGATAAAAGGTTTTCTTCAGTCTGGAAATCCTAAAGCTGGAGCCAAAGCCAAGGCCTCTTTTATAGCTCTAAAGGCTTTTTCCCATTCTGGCCCCCATGTAATGGATTCTATTTCTTCATTTTTTTATTGCCTCTGTCAGAGGTTTGGTTAGTTCCCCTAATCCTGGTATCCATGGTCGGCAAAACCCAACTGCACCTAAAAACCCTCATAGCTGTTTTTTCTTAACTGGCTGAGCAATTTCAATCACAGCTTTTACTCTTTCTGGATCTCTTACCCACTGTCCTTCCTTTAAAATGAATCTCAGATATTTTTCTTCCTTTTGACACAGCTGGAGCTTGGATGGAGGTGTGCAATGTCCCTTGGTTTGTAAGGCAATACATAAGTGTATAGTATCTTTTAAACAGTCATTACAATTTCTACTAGACATTAGTAAATCATCTATATATTGCACTAAAACTGATCCACCAGGTAACTTAATATCCTTTATATCTTCTTTTAATATAAAAAAAAAATATTGTGGGAGACCGAATAACCCCCTGTGGAAGGGGAGTCCACATCAACTGTTGTCCCCTCCAAGTGAAAGCAAACAAGGGTTGCCTTTCTTCATCTATGGAATACTGAAGAATTCTGCAGTCAAATCAATTGCAGTAAAACACTTACCCCAACACAGCATCTGCAAGAGTACAGTCAGGGATCTGGCATTACAGGGCATCAGAAAATAACATACTGGTGAATTGCTCTTGAACAAATCAGAAGTCAGGATCCCCATCTTTATCCAATCTTTTTTTTTCTCACTGGTAATATTGGGGTATTATATGGGGACTCACACACATCCAAGATTCCTTGGGCAAGGTACCAGTCTCATTTTGAGTGCTTTTCTCTGCTTCCCGGGGACAGGACGCTGCCGTACAGCGGGGGGCGCGCCTCCCCTTGTTTTTACGTGTCTCGGTTGTGCCGGTTGCAGCAGTCCCACATCAGTTCCCGATTTACTCCACAGTTCCCTGGGCACTGCTTCCAAGGTTTTTGGTATTTCTAGGTCGGCATCCTGGATGCCAGATATTACGAGTACCCGCACGATTATCAAAGCGGTACCCCTGGGTGATAGACGTGATTGCACATCCAGGGTTTGGAGGAAATCTCTTCCTAATAAACAAGCTGGGGACTCTCCTGCTATTACAGATCTTCACCACACCACTTTAATATGATGGTTTACTTAAAACATGTTCTCCTTTTCCTGTTACCCCTTGAATTAATATGCTGTCCTGTGATACAGACCCCTTTGATACAACATTTAAAAGTGATAGTGTTGCTCCTGTGTCGACTAAAAATTCAACTTCCTTTTCTTCTGTTTTCACAATTATATGTCCCTTATGATTCAGCTGAACTTTCCACATCCCATAGACTCCAATTTCCACAGAATTTTCCAAGTACCCTGCCTCCAGACATTGTGGATTACTTCTTGATTCCTGTCTTACACCTCCCATGTCCAGTTCCCTTCGAGGCCCCCTCGGACGATGCAGGCATTCTCAGAGGGAAATCCCCTCCCTCACCTCTTGGTTGTAACCTCTGTGCCAGTGCTGCCACTAAAAGTCTAGCTTCTTGTTGCTTTTCCTATTTCTTTTCCTTTGCAAGTTCAACTCTGTTTTTCCTCCTGTCCACTGAACATAAACACTGTTACACTTAGGATCTGTTGTAATGTCTCCCCTTGCCACACAGACTTATGTTCTTTAAAATATTTCCATATATCTGGGGCAGCTTGATCAACAAATACACTGGCCGCTAGCTCGTTGTTAAAGTTCTGTGCAGTCATTCCTCCATGTTTTAATGAAGCCTGCCACAATCATCCCCAATAGTCACTAGGGTGTTCATCTAGCCTCTGCCTACACTCCTGTACTTTTGTCTGGTTCACTCCCAATTCTCCAGAAGCTCTAATAGCTTCCACTAAATTCCAAATCACTGTCTGACAGTTGGCTCTGTCTCCTGCATTATTATAACCCCAGTTTGGATCATCTGCTGGCCAAGGATTCCTATTTCTGTCACATCAGTTCTGCGTCCTTTTCAATTATTTTATCCCTTTTCATCAGATTGAAATAACTCCTTCAATAATATTTTAATATCCTGCCATGATGGATTATATCCAGTACAAATGTTTGAAAATAATTGGGCACAGCAACCCACATCTTCCCTTAATCGAGGTATTTTACTCTGCCACACAGATAAATCTCCTGGATTCCAGGGTTGATTAGTAAATACATGCAATACTGGAGGGGGAGCATTAGCTTCCCCTGATCCAGGATGCATCACAGCTGGATTTGGAAGAACATTAGCAGAAGCAGTAGCTGGAGGAGTGGCAGAAGCAGCAGCAAAAGATGAGTTAGAAGAAGGCAGAGAGTGGGGTGCATAGGGTGGAGAAGATTCCGCAAGCGTATCTGCTGGATCACTTACGACTGCTGCAGCTGGAGTTGTAACCTGGGTTCTCTGTGAACTTTTCCAGTCACCTTCTTTATGACAGTCATATGCCCAATCATCCCATACATAGCAAAAATCCATTTGATAAGCTTTTTAATCTTCCAGAATATGTCATAGTAAAGTTAATTTATTTTGGTCAAAGGATCCTTCACGAGGCCACCCCCTCCATCCAGTCATCACCGGCCATTCCTCCTTGCACAATGCTATTGCTCGGTTTTTTTATAGCACCATCTGTTTTCCTCCAATTTTCTAGTACCTCAGCTAAGGGTATTTCCTTCTCTATGCTGGGTACATTCCCCCTATCTGTATGCCAAATTTGTGCACCTTATGCTGATCAGGCCATGCACACCTCTCCTAGCACACTTCCAAGCTGGGACTTGAACCTACTGGAACACTGAATAGCCAGAATTTAGTAGTGGAATTTTAATGCTCACCAGTCGGCACCTCCCATCCCCAAAGTTCCCAAGTGAACTCATGCAATGCCAGCAGCAGGACATTTAGAGACGAGAGGGTCTGACGTCCAGTGGTGGTTGCCCAGAGTCCCATCTGGATTGCCAGACTGTTATGGAAATTACACATACCAGCCACCGTAAGAGGGTTCAGCTCTAGGTTTCCACTGAATCAATAAGGCAAAAGGATTCTTCTATAAAGTCCTTTTTATTAATAGTGCTACAGCTCGAGCTGGGTGCCTCCAAACAAAGAAATCCCTGGGCCATTACACTGTTGCAGTCTAAGTTTCCAAGCCCTCATACAACAGTTCAGACCAACAATAATATTAAGGTCTGTGGTCTTCTTGCTTTTCATTGGTTTGATTTGCTTGCTGTTCCGTTACTAAGCAGTTGCTAAGTGGGCATCTCATACAAGATACAGTGGTTCTCTATCCTGTTTCACATCCTCTTAGGTCAGTTTTGGACAGTTCTGTAGTTAGCTATTTGGCATGTTATGGTATGGCTGTTATAGTTCATATACCACAATCCATGGGCTTTGTCTACTCTAGCTATTAATGTTTAAGCTGCTGCTGCGGCATGTTATGGTATGGCTGTTATAGCTCATATACCACAATCTATGGGCTTTGTCTGCTCTAGCTATTAATGTTTAAGCTGCTGCTGCTAAGTTTCAACTAACTTTTTCTACAACAGTGGCAATCCAACACAGCACTGGGAAGTTCTCCAGCTCATGCCGTTGCCAAACAAGTCTGATAAGAAGGTGATGGATTTCCAACAATTTGCCAGTTTTATAGGTATATTAGCTTCCAGCAGAATGCAATGTGACATTATATAAGTCTAGCATATCTGGGTCATTAAACCAACAAAGGAAGAAGGCTCTTAGTGTGTGTAGGTGAAAAAGAGAGAAGATAACAGGTTTGCATGGCATATTTCATTGTAATGGGCATTACATAACTCTTTGTAAGAGCTTCAGAAGCACCTGTAGCCATGGAAAAGCTACAGGCATGATAAAGGCAGCAGGATCTGCACCGCACGCGTAACTGGAACCCACCTCAGGCTGCCCAGTGGTGTTGGGTGGCCAGGCAGATCCCTGCCTTTGTTCTGCTCCTGGTCCACTCTGCAGGCAGCGGCACACAGGAGCCTTTGTGTTTGGCCCAGCTATTTTAGAAATGTTCTTCCTCTGTGTGTGTCTTGTGACACAAGATGGTCTGTTCAATTAGTTTCAGTCAGCAAAAGTTGCATGTGACCAATCTGAAGAGACATGAACCAAAAAAAGCCTCTCATTAAGAGAAATACACTATGGGAGGGAAGGTGCCTGCAGCTCCTTCCACTAGGGCAGGTGAGTACCTGCACCCACTTCCCTGCACACAAACCCCACTGCCCTTCTCACTGGCACTTTTCATTGCTGCTATTTTATTTATTTCTGGCAGAGAAGACAGATCCAAACTGATGGCCCAGTGATCCACCCTGGGATGACAGTGAATCTGTCTTCTTTGGCTTTGCAAAGGTCTTGTGTTTTAACCTCTTCTTGGGGCGCCCACAAGAGTGTAACGCCCTCTGGTTGGGATTACCACATTCTTGCATCCCCCAATGGCCAATTTGCTTCCAAGCAAGGGTGAGAAAAGATACATATTATATTCTCCTTGGCATGCTTCCTAACATTTTGGTGTGATTTCCACAAAAACTTCTGTAGATCCACTCCTGACTAGGCACAAGGCTTTGACCAGACCAATGGCGATGGGACTGGGGAGGCAGGGCAGAAGCACTAAGGGCAGCGGTGTGGAAAGCTGTGGGGTGGGGAAATGCAGCTTTCCTGGGCAGTGCACTGAGTACTGCAGAACTTCATGCAGTGGTTAGTTACAGATGACAGGAAATTGGGAGGTTTTCCTGCTAAAAGAGGTTACAAAATCAGGAAAAAGTACTAGAGCACATTGCTGGCAGCTTGTATTTCAGTTGTGTAGAGCCCAAAACCCCACAATACTCATGAATAGTGCAGTGCCAGAAGAGCCAGGAGGGTGGGAAGGAGGAGCTTATGTATCTCGTAAGCTCATCTGTGGTGTTTGGACTGTGATTCCCTGGAGTCTTACCCTTAGCAGAATATCCAATGATTGAGTTACATCAGGAATCAATGTGATTGACATTTTGGCCTACTTTCTTCTTTCGTGTTGAGTGTGAGAGAGTAACTGTGGGGATGCAATACTGAAGCTGAGCAGTGCTTTAGGGTTGGGGCATTCTGCTGACCTAGGTCCAAAATGCTGACCTGGAGCACATTGTCCAAGGGAGGTCTCTCTCCGGTCTTTCTAGGCCCTTGGTGAAGATAAACCCTTCTCTCTTTCTCTTCTTTCTCTCCTTCTGTCTTCCTCCTCTTCTTTATCTTTCTTCTTTCTCTTTTCTCATCTTTTCTCTCTCTTTTCTCCTCTCTTCTTTCTTTCTTTCTCTTTCTTTCTTTCTTTCTCTCTTCCCCACTTCCTCTCTTTCTTCTCTCTCTCCTTTTCTCTGCCTTTCCCCCAGCCTCACACAGGGAGTAGCAGTCAGGGTTTTGCTCTTGAGAAGGTGCAGGCTTTGCCACAGGGCTCCACAGGCACCACACCAGAGTGCTAATGTTGGGAATACTAACGATGAAAGCTGAAGCACGGCTGCTACTTCTCTGTAAATTAATAAGTGTTGCAGTTAAATCCAGCAACCGGGACTCAGGGGTATTATGAGGATAGGCACAACAAATGTGCATTAAGTGGATTATCTGAAAAATACCTCCCCACTTTTTTCCTCCAAGTTTCCCATTTTTGCTTAAATTAACTATTTTATACCATAATTTAAAATGTGGCCTAGAAATGATGCAACAGCACTGCCTTTAGAAATGGGAAATAATTTGTAAGTAACACTTACTAGTTGGCATTCAGAGCTCTTCTAAGAATATCTGTTTTGATAGCTGACCTTGTACATTGGGAAAGACAGAAGTAAGTCACAAAGATTCCTGCGGGTTAAACTGTTTTCCAAGCTGATTATGAAGCTTAGAGCTCAAATCTTTGCACAGAAACTCACAAAATACCTTTTCTTTTTTAAAGGGTTATCACCACCTAATTCATTTTACCTCTAATTTCGTATTAGAGGTATTGTTTACTCCTCTGCTGCTCAGAAAATGCTCAGCAAGTGTGATATTATGGTCCACCCCGCAAGCCTGCTCCGAGATACAGCAGTTTAGCGCAGCATAACACTGCCGTCTGCTCACTGTGCCTGGGCTTTGTTAACAAATATTGTTTGAATGTTTAAGAAGGGCTTTCCCCGTCATTTTATTTATTCCTCAATAATCTCAATCATGCTGCCAGTGATCAGGTGAAGTTCCCATTGACACCATTGACTGGCTACTGCCAATGCAAGATTTGCCCAAGAAATAGTGGGAAAACTGTGAATGCAATATTAGGCACGGGGGCTCGCACTGGCTTACAGAGCCTTCTTATCAGCTTTCATTAACAATTGATAAATAACTGCAGTTCTCTGGTTTACTTTGTTCTCCGATTATTCTTCAGAGACAAGAGCATCTGGGTTTAGATTAAAGTGTCAGAAGGCAAAGGATAAAAATTTTTTTCATTAAGATTAAAAAGCAATTAATATGAAAGATAAGTCATCTCAAAAATAGAAGGGACTTTAAAAATAGTACCTACTGGCTAATCCAATCTACACCTCACATTTGTGGCTAAAGTAGACACCTGTTGGTATATACCCTTGATATAGAAAGCAGAGCTAGAGGAGGCACAGGGAAGGGCAACTGAAACAATCCAGGAGATCATCTTAAGATCGTCTTACAGGGAGCAAGGAGGCAGGCTGGGAGTCTGCAGAGGAGCTGGCCAAGAAAGGATGTGTTGGAGGTTTACAGAGCTTTGGCAACAACAGTCAAGAGGAAGAGGTGCTCGCAAGTATCGCAACATCAGAATGGGGGAAACTGGAGGAAACTAGTAGGAGATTGGTTTAAAACAGACATTCTTTATACCGATGGTAGTGAACTTTTGTTGCTGGCAGCTACACAAGGCTGGGGGACAGTATCAGCAAGTTGATAAAGGGGTTATATGGACAATAGAGCCATGCATGGATACTAAAAGGACTAGGCCAGGACATGCCCCTGAACATCCCTAGCACAGCAGCACTCAGTACAGCAGAGAAAGGGGGCAATGGGCTACAGGAGGTAGCTAAGCTCATGTGCTCTCTCCTATAAGCCTCTCCTATTGCCTCCACCCAGTGAAAGCAGCAACATGTGTGCATATATTCATGCATACTCAATGACTTCAGACCACTTCTGGTAAAGAGGTTTCTTTGCTTCAAAAAACTGCATTTTTTTTCATCAGAAATGTCCAGCCCAAATTTATCTTCCTCAGCCAAGACATTTTCCACTTGGTCCCAACCATCTCAGACGAGATCTTTGATGCAACGGGAATTGGCTGCAGGATCAGTCTGGCCATACAGCCCTGTGACATGTACTTTAGTGCTGCCCGTGGTAAGAGATGGGAAGTCTGCAATAAATGAAGATGGAGGTGAAGCCTCTTTTGTAAGTGGTGGAGCCAGGGAGCGCTCTGAAACTGTCCTGGTGCATCCCAGCAGCAGCCCAGCCTATGACACTCACAGTACAGGGCAGCTGCAGCAGTGAGATTTACTGGTGAGGAGCTGGGACAGCTCATGACAGAACAGAACATCAGCAACTTATTGCTGTGCACCTCTGGACACATTGAGTGCCTGCCTGAATTGTCCACCCACGGCGTCAGGAGTAAGATGACTTTTGGTGCCAGACTCTGAGCTTCTGCTCAGTGAGCTAAGATAGTGATCATGGGAGATTCAGACACAGAAGGCAGGGAGTGCAGGTAAATGTTTGAATCAGAGGGATTTAGCCTAACGTAGGGGGTACAGAGACATGCATATCTTTGCTATGGATAGGGCCCGGCCACCACTCCAAGATGTCCTGCCCACTGAGTAATTCATGCCAGGGCAGCAAATAGCTTCAGTCCAGCTGAACACAGCTCCCACAGCTGTAATGGGGATGGCATGCCCAGCAACAGGCAGCTTTGCTGCTCAGTGGAGGTGTATTTTAAAGCTTTTTATTTTACCTTGATGTCTGCCGATCTGTATGAAGTAAAGATCTGTAAGAACACCATTATTTGTTTTCATATTTATTTTTCCCTCACTGATTTCCAGTTTGCCTTTTTTTTTTTCTCTTTAACTACCAGGCTGACAAACCCAAAGCTGTATTGTATTCTCCATCTTACACATCAGGCACCAGGTGATAAAGATCTGTAAACCAAATGCAGAGGCTGTGCAAGTGTAATGAAGGGTATAAATGTAATTCTGTAGAGCTTTTATTGTCATTACTCATGAAAGCACTGTACATAAATCAGACATAAATCTGTGACCACAAGCTTTTCAAACATGGGCTTCTACAGAGAGTTATTACTTAGGTGAGGATGTTAAGATTGATTTGTACAATGTCACCATACCATGATGACATTGATTCCATTACCAATATTTATTTTCTAAGCTTTCCGATATACAGGTCATTTGCCTCTGTCAACTACCGTAGCAAACAGAAGGGCTGTGTTCAGTGCCACATCTGTAGCTGTACTTGGGCTCCCCCCTTCTCCCTGACACAGCATACACCCCCTGCACAAACTGCACCAAGTGTTTCCCATTATTCTTTCAGATGCGTAATGCTCTGCATTTTGCTACAATGACATAATTTTCTGAATTAGTAAGGGAAAAGGAAAATCTACCAACATATGTTTCTGTGTGCTCCTAAAAACTACTTAAAATTGATTGAACAGATTTTTAAAGACCAATGAAAGAACCTTTAGTGCTCTTCTCCAACTCTTCAAAGGATTAACAGAGACTGCCACTAGGCTGACTTTGCATGATGTTATCTTGATTTTGCTCCACAGCTTTCCAAGCACCAGGATTTCTAATGCAAATGCTACAGCCTTTCACTGCAGCAACTTAGAGGAGCAATGCTATGATTTTAATAAAGCTGTCAGATTAGGTGACTGCGTGGTTACACCATGATATTAATACACGTTCTTAACTGTCAATTAGTTAACTGGCTAATAAAAAGAGCCTAGCTTATAGGATTTTACTAATGAATATAATGCTTTGTTTCTGGGCAAAACATATGCTTTGGATATATAATTAGGAAAAAAACCCTCTCTCTCCCCCATCGAGAGAGCATGTGTAGCTGAATAAAGGAGCTCATTATACCTGCGAGGGGTCAAAGTCTGTGGATCTGTAGCTTATGGTATTATGACAGATTACAAAATCACTCTATTATGTTAGTCAATCTGTTTCCAAGCACAAACTAGCAGGAAGCAGGGCACTAGAACCTCCCGAGCAGGGCGCCTGTTGCCTTTCCCCAGAGGTCTTATGATGGGTCAGCTGGCGGTGACACCGCCTCTGACAACTCAGGTCAGAACTTCCCTGCCTGACTTCTGCCTTTGTTATCACAGAGCCTCTTCACCAGCTGTCAATCCCTGCTTCAGGTTGCAAAGAGCTCCCAGGAAGAGCTGAAACAAATTTGAAATCTGTGGGTATCCATCACTTGTGCTAATGAAAGGGAAAAGCAGAGCACTTATGTTCCAGCTGACCTGTCTCAGGCTCTCACCTTAAAAAAAAAAAAAAAAAAAATTAAAAAGTTTTTAAGTAGAGAGAGGAGCAGCTAAGCAGCAAGAGCTGGGAGGGAAAGCATTGGGTTCAGCTTTAGTGCATTTGAAAACAAAAAAGTAATTCATATGCAGGATAAAGAGATTTCAGACATGATAGAGATCCTAAGAAATATTTGACTTTCCTAATCTTCCAGGAAAATTATTCTGCTGGAAAGTCTTATTCAGTCAACTCAGCATAAAACTCCATGGTACCAAGGGGAGAGAAAATCCCCTTGTATTTGGTAAACACGCCAGCAGTCAGCACAGCGGGCACGTATGTTTCTGAGGGACTGCACTTTTCCGAGATCCTACTGAAGGCGGGTGCTTCCACCACTGCCTTTGGCTGGCCATTTCACCCTCACACCAGTCTGGCAGCTGCACCACGGCCAGGATGGCCCCAGCACACAGAAAGACTGGCCGGTAAACCAGAACTGGCAGGCTGGATGAGTCAGCCCCTGAGGACTGGAACTAGCACAGCCACATCTGTACACCATGGTCAATGGATTGTGGTGCACAGGAAGAGGCAAAGTCTGACCAAAGCCTTCCCTGCAGCTGAGACTTGGACAGGCTCCATCACGTGGGATTTTGTCGTGTCTAGCCAACGGTGAGGTCAGGCTGCGCCCTTTCTCAGGGCTAATTTCTAGGCAATTTCTTTGCTCTTCTCAGCTGCCCTTATCGTGAAACATGTAGGAACTAATTTCTTGTTGTGTGTTCTCTCCGCAGTCCAGTTTGATTAAAATTTGCCAAGAGATTCAAAAGCTAACGGCGTAATCTGCATTCACACCCCGTGAGCATGCAAGCTTGCTTTCCACAGGAAGCCAAGTGCAGAAATGTGCATGCCTGATTGTTGATAGAGGGCTTTTTTGTTGAAATACCATGTTGAGAACATGCTTTTAACCATTCCACATTTACAACAGGCACTGAGCATCACACAGCAGCAGCAATAGCAGCAGCAGCTTCTCCTATGGTTGAGTGGCCTGCAAAGACCTGGGCAGAGAGGATGGCAGGAACAAGGAAAGAAATACATATTTAGCTCTCACAGTCCAGGATCATGGAGAGCCAAATGCTGGGCTGTGGCAGTGAGAGGGTACAGACAAGCAGGGAATGGCTTGCAATGCTTCTTTTTATTATGTGATGATAAATCAGACACTGATGGAATGAACATAATTTAAAACAGTAAGCTGAGTCAAGACCTGGGCTAGGACTGGCCCCAAAATGGAGGAGTGCCACCATGTTCACCCTGGATTGGGGTCAGCAAGCATTTAAGGAGCTGTTCAGCTCACCTTGACACAGATGTGGGGCTCCTAGCCACTGCACCATGGACCGCCCTGACCTCCAGGGACCACAGCAGGATCCTAGACACCAAATCCATACAATGTCCCTCATGGAGACACCTGCATCTGGGGCCAGGTGCCACCAGAAACACACCAAGGGACAGCTGCGGCATCAGGAGAAGGAGCCGCAGCCCCTGGTGGATGCAGAGTGGCCAAGAAGAGATTTTTGTAGGATGATGTTGGACACCACCCTGCCTCAGCAAGGACTTGGGCACAGGGTGTGATGCCCAGCAACCCCTTCTCAGCACCTTCCTGAAGCCTCCAAGTTCACTTTCAGAGGTCCCCCTGCAAAAGCAGGTGACAGGGAAGGTCAGTGTAGACTCACCTTGGGGCAACTGGCTCCAGGAGGCCCTGCTTGAGAAGGGAGGTTGGACCAGGTGACATCCAGAGGTCCCATCCGTCCTCAGCCATTCTGTGGTTCTGTGATACTGTGAGGAAGTCCAGCACATATTTGACATATATAACAATACTGAGATGTGGGTTCATTTCCTAGCTTGCATGAAGGGCTATGATTCTGGACTCAAGCCACCCCTGTACTGATGATGGATGAATCTTCAATGCCACCCTGTGGGCTCAGATAGCGGCAGCAAGTGGAGGGCTGCTTGCAGGCATGGCTGAAATACTGCAAGGAAGCACTCAAGGGAAAAACCAAGGACTTGTGAAAACCGGGCAGAAGGACACAGCGAGGAGTTTCTTCCACCCTGTGTACTCCAGGAGCTGTGCCAGCTGTCCTGCCCTGGGCACACATCTATGAAGAGGTGGCCCATTGCTGGAACACCCAACCCTGAGCAGCCCACACACTGCTCTGAGCTCCAGCTTCCCCTCCACATGCCTGCCTATTTTGGCAGCGATTTCCTTAGCATTGCAGCACCCTGGGCACCCTGGGCTCCCTGGTCATGGCACATGACCATGGCAAGTGGTTGTGGTTGTTCTGGGGACCCATAAAACCGCCCATGTTAACATCTCCCACCAGCTCCTCTTGGCTGCACCCTGGAGCTTCCTTCACGCCAGCCCTGCTCCTGGTAATAAACTCCACTGCAGCTGCAACATACATTTCTAGTTTTAACGTTGCCTTTTTCAGTACCACTCCAAATTATCTGGAAAAGCTAATGTGTTCTTGCAGCCCAGAAAGCCAACTGTATCCCGGGCTGCATCAAAAGAAGTGTGGCCAGCAGGACAAGGGAGGTGATTCTCCCCCTCTTCTCCACTCTCCTGAGAACTCACCTGGAGTACTGCCTCCAGCTCTGGGGGCCCCCAAAATAAGAAGGGCATGGACCTGTTGGAAGGAGTCCAGAGGAGGGCCACACAGATGATCAGAGGGCTGGAGCAACTCTTCTATGAAGACAGGCTGAGAGAGTTGGGGTTGTTCAGTCTGGAGAAGAGAAGGCTCTGGGGAGACCTTATAGCCGCCTTCCAGTACTTAAAGGGGGCTTGCAGGAGAGATGGGGAGGGACTTTTTACAAGGGCATGTAGTGATAGGACAAGGGGCAGTGGCTTTACACTGAAAGAGGGCAGATTTAGATTAGATATAAGGAATAAATATTTTACTGTGAGGGTGGTGAGACACTGGAACAGGTTGCCCAGAGAAGTTGTGGATGTCCCATCCCTGGAGGTGTTCAAGGCCAGGCTGGATGAGGCTTTGAGCAACCTGGTCCAGTGGAGGGTGTCCCTGGACATGGCAGGGGGGTTGGAACTAGATGATCTTTAGCATCCCTTCCAATCCAAATCATTCTATGGTTCTCTGAGGTTGGTAAGAATTTCCCATAATCAAGCTTTGCTGTTATTATGAGACCTGAAGGGAACTTCACATTTACCAGGGCACAACCTTCCCTGGCAAATACCAGGAAGTCAAAATCGGAGTATTCAAAGGAAAGTGAGGTTTTGAATAAAACTTCCCAGGTTTTTATAAAAGATGTGAGGGTTTTTTTCCTATTAATAATCTCAAAGATAAGCAGTCTGACAGTTTCTTTCTCTTGGAGATAATGTATGTTTTATTTCAGGAGCTAGCTTTTCTTCTCAAATACATTCACAGATTTTCCAAACACATTTTTCCCATTTCTTTGCAGAACATACAGCATTACCAGCCATACAAACACCTTGTTAATCCTGAGGCTAAATCCAAGCATGGTGAAAGTGAGTTCATGTCCCTGAGGCACATTAGCTTACACTGGGCAACAATTTGGCCCATACTCTCTGATTTATTTGGTTAGCAGATGAGGAGTTCATGACTTTCATATGTTTCGACAAAAGGCGTTGAAAAGAGCTTTTGATATGGTTATTTGGTGAAAGAGATCAAATGTTTCCCCTTTGCATTAATCCTTTTCATGTTTTCAGCATATAAACTGAATTTTTAAAACCTCATCCTGCAGGTGTTCAAGCACATGGTTTGAGAAATAGATATTTGGGGCGTGTGTGCTACTGGGGCAACTGCAGAAAAGAAATGGCGGAGGTTTAGGAAATCATGACCAGCATGGAGAACATTAACTGAAAATTGAGTCCTACCCATTGTGCAACAAGAGCCAGGCACAGTGGTGACAGGCTCCTGGACTAGATGTGACCCACTATGGCAGCTCTTAGGTTCTTAATTCAACATTGCTCTTCAGCTCATCCCTGTAGAGCTAATGCTGTCCAGGATGGACATTTCAACAACACAAGAAATGCATGGAAGCAGCCCCGTTGTGCTAGCGTACGAGTGGTGCCGGGCTGCTCTGGTGGCTGGGACCCTGCCTGGCTGCTCCAGGGCTCACCGTGCCAGGTTTGCCAGTGTGTGCAGGGAGCTGACAGCTTTCCTCCTCCTGCAGCATCCCTCCAGGCAGGGGCAAGGGCAAAAAGGCTCCTGCTTCCGTGTGGGCAAATCTTGGGTGGGTCGCTCTGAAACTGGTGGGCACTGGAGGGTTTGTCAAGGGTTGAGAGAGACTGAATTCATTTACCCACCACTCAGCACTTGTTTTCTGACCTCTGCAGCCCCTTTGTGAGCCCCAGATGGGGGCTGGATGAGCACAGCTATTGTACATGTGCCCAGGCTTTACTGCTGTTCTTGAAAGCTGCCCTCAAAATGAGATTTACTTCTAAGAAACAACAAAACCCAGGCAGGCAGTCATATGCTCTTCATCTTTCCTATGTTTTTGATTTCTTTTAAAATGACCTCTAAAATATTTTCCCATTAAAGCAAGGTCTATTTTTAAGCTACCAATGTCATTTAATTAGTAATTTTTCACAAGAGGCACATCTGACTGGAATTTATGCCCTTTTCATCCCCTTTTAGCAGTGTACACATTTTTTTCTATCAGTGAGTAAGATGGGGTCTCTTAGTCTTAGGTCCTCAATCTCTACTTTTTTTCCATTTTCCCTCATCTTCCCCCTCAGATGCTGGAAACGAGTACAGTAGATAATCTGTGCACCCCCATTTCACAGATCATCTGACTCATGGTTCAGGAGCTAAGACATAATGTGCTCTGAAATCAAGAAGATGCACTTAGCAGAAAAAGAAATGCATATATATATTTTAAAATCTATTTTAGACATTTTTATCTGTCACTTCTATCTCTGTCCATGTTGTCTTATGCTTAACGTCTTCTTGGAATGAGTTTCCAGTGTAAAAATATGAGAGTTTCATAGTGTCAGACCATTAAGATAAGATACAGCTTAATTTCTGCCCCGATCACAGAAAGGATGTTGCTCTTCCTTTACTCAGCACTCACATCTGGGTCAACATACACTTTTAGGAAAAAAATGTGCAGATCTTGAATTTAAATGTTCAAAAATACAAACCATAGCAGAGAAAAAAACATGGGTTTGCCCAGCTTAAGTACCTTCAAGCACTTATAGCTGATTCAGAATAGTTAATTCAAACGCAGAGCACATGCGTCACGTCCTGGCATCCTCGTGCAGAACACCCATGCATCTAGAGCCCATTTTGCTTACAGATTTCTAGATATGGCAGCAGCAAAAACCTTGAGAAGGCAAGAGATCAGGCAGAGGCTGAGCACATCTGTATTTTATTTGCTTTTTTTCTTGAGGTTACCTACCCACAAGCAAGGTGTGCACCGCAGGGGGGTCTCCTTGCCTGGGGATAAAGCCCAAGTCTGAGGGAGAAGCTTGGTCCCCCTCCCAGAGCTGTAGTCCTTCTGCATCACCAGAGGAAAGCGAAGAATGTGTGGCTTTACTTCTTACCTCTTGTTATGGAGGTGGTTTTACTCGAGCTAAAGTCATTACCAGTCATTACCAGGGGGTCAGCTTTCGTACACAATCTGTCAAGGAAAGTTAGAGAGGAGCTGTTATAAAGGAGCTTGTCATGGGAAGCCCCTTCACCAGCTCCATTTTTGGAGTGGTTCCTCGCTATCCAGCCGTTGCATGAGGCAGCTGCGCGCTCCCCGGCATGGCTGGCACATTCAAGGCACTGGGTCAAAGCAGCCGCTGCTACACGGCTCTTTGGGGCTGCAGATATTGTGCACGCTGGTGGCACTGCTTCTCAGGGCTCTCTAAGTCTCTACTCAGAGACATAGAGCCAATGACTACTGTCATCGTTAGCACCCTGGACATCTGCTTACATACCAGAACCTCACTGTGCTATGTGCTGCACCCACAATGAAAGCCTGCTCCCTGCAATGCCCCTTTCCGGATGGGCAGCAGGAGCACTGCTGGCAGCCACCGGAGCAGCCAGGCTGCCGGTCCCTGACCGCAGCCATATGGGGAAAGGAGCCTACGGCGGAGTGAACTGAAAGGGGAGGCCAGGTGATTTGGCAGAGAAAACAAAACCTGTCAGTACTGTGTCAAGCTGTAAACAGACACCAGGCAGGAAAGAAGAGCCTCCTCACTCTGTGCTCGGGAAGTGTGGGGTTAAAGTTTGCTTACTAGCTTCAGGTGCAGCTTTTCTTTCTGTGCCTGTTCCAGAACAGCCTGCTCCCTAAGGGCTCCAGTACCCCACAGCCCTCTGCAAAGCTCAAGGCTTTGTAGCATTCGGTCACTATGAACTTGGATGTGTCACTGGGAAGAAAATCTCTGTGTTGAGGTGTAAAGTTCTTTTTGAAGTATTTGGGTACCAGATAGACAACAACAGTGCTTCCTAATAACAAGCCACCGTCTGCTTGTGTTGCAAAACATCAAGTGTTTAAGTGATTCTCCTGCAGGATTGTCTTTGCTCAACACTTTGGGTGACAGTCTACATAAACTTGCTTTCATCTCCAATAGCCTCTCTTGCCCTCTCTGAGGCTATGGACCTCTCTTTGCTTTCTGACCCCAGTGATTGTGACTC
Source organism: Pterocles gutturalis (assembly GCF_000699245.1). Taxonomy (NCBI): domain Eukaryota; kingdom Metazoa; phylum Chordata; class Aves; order Pterocliformes; family Pteroclidae; genus Pterocles; species Pterocles gutturalis. The sequence goes on from NW_010126243.1 coordinate 19,424, forward strand.
TCTGCTGTCCCTCACAGTCAGCTGAATAACGCTTCCTCAGGGAAACCTGCCGTAGTCATTTGCATTATTGTGAGAACCCAGATCCCGCCTGGTTAAACCGCGGGAAGCTGCACCCACCCTGGTTGAATCAAATCAGAACTGCAAATACTAAACATAGAGCACCAAACACAGGGAACAGAAACTGCTTCCGAGATGGCAAATATTACTCCATCGCATTGCAGTGGTATGGAGCCAGGAAAAACAGCAAACATCATGGACTTTAGAGCTGGGAGATGTGATGCCAAGGCCTGGGAGAACAGGAGAACAACTGAAAGGTGTTGATTGCAGATTTTAAAGCCTGAAAAAACAGTCAGAGAACCTGAGTATGGTCTGGTGCAGAGCACCAGTCAGGGATGGATTAACCCTAACAGCCTGCGGTTGAGTTGGAGCTGTAGTTTCCAGCCTCAGGGGTGCCACACGTTGCACAGAAGGGCTCCATGAGAGGTGACGGGGAAAAGCAAGTTCACATACCCTGTACAGCAAACCTTGAATAAAGCAAGTTCAAAGCCCCACTGGTGAAAATACAGGAGACTATCGATTGAAATAAGGTTGACAAACATGAACTAAACACCATTTGACTGCTGAACTTGACCAAGTGTTTTAAAAAATACCTTACGACTGAAAAAGAAAGAATATTATTCATAAGTAATGTCTCACAGGAGCCCAAGTCCTGCTTTCAAAGGGACTTGGATATTAGGATGCTACACTGTGGGTCGTGGGTTTGACCACACTTCTGAAGGATTTGGACTCCCAAGTCACTAATGGAGAAGATGGTTTTCATTTTTCCCCTCAGAAGTCCTAGCTGTTGCCTTGTGGGTACAACCAACACGGGGACAGCTGTCACAGGGAAAGATGCTTTGAAGCTGCAAGTGTAAAACCAGGCTGCTAGGCTTTGGCACAGCCTGTCAGCATGTCAGGCTCCAGCAGCTGCCCAGTGCGCAAAGATGCAGCAGCGCTGCTGATGGCGGGTCCCTCATGCTACCATGAATAACAATCCAAAAGGCAGAAAGCCCCATGCCTCCTGGAGAAACTAAGCTGTGGCAGGTCCTGTAGCCTTTCAAGCAGTGAGAGATCCATTTTACTTAGGGAGCTTACAGTTGCTTTGCTAAACTGAAGGGTGTTGTTACATTTACCGCATTTTTCTTTCCTTCCCCACCAGTGCTGTCACCAGCAGAGAACAGACACCATTTCTGGTGGGTGGTGAACCTCCTGCCAGTGGCCTTCCCTGGTGAGATGCTGCTGTGGGGCTGCACAGGGGGAAGCTGGGTGTATGCCTTTTGCATAGCAATAAAGAGGCAAGGTTGCCTTGGCCATGCCAGCAAACAGGCAAGCTAAAAGCCAAGGAAATTGTTCCAGGAAAAAGAAAGAAAAGCTTAATCTTAGTAAAAATATAGTCCCTGAGCACTGGCAGGGTCAGGGTCAGATTGGGTTACATGTTGTATAAGCCCCCGTTATACAAGCCAAGGCTGGGCAGTGGCTTTCCCAGGACTGTTCAATCCTGCTTTCTCTTGCTGTGTTGTGTTGTTGCTCCCCCATTCCTTACTTCTCACTGTTCCTTTTCCTGATGCTTGCTTGTACATCTAACACGTCAATACAACTGCTTCCAACACCGTGATTTAGGAGATCACACAAATCACTCGATCTTTAAATAAAATATGAGTGTGGGAGCTTACGAGTGGACCTAAAGTAACTCATGTGAGTGACTGCAATAAAGGCAGCTCCTTATACACTCCTTACCTGTGTAACAGACAAAAAAGCTTATTATGCACTAGGGACAGAGCCTGCTGTAACACAGAGCAATCAGACCCCAGGGGCTAGATGTGAGGATTCCTCAGCATGTGCAGTCCAGACAACACCAGCAAATGGTGCTGGGTGGGCTACTGATAATTGAGAAAAAAGGCATCGAGTGGACTGTTCATAGAAATAACAACTGTTATTATTCATCCCCAACCAACTTGAAAGCGTCTGTTAAGGACATTATTTTCCATTTGAAGCATGCATGCTCCTCTCAGGGCACTCCATCCCATTCACCTTGAGATTCTGTTTTTCCATGAAAAAGTGCCCTAACAGTGGCAAATTAATATCTTTGCCAACACTCACCAGACCTCTCTTTGCACCCCAGCACTCACCCTTCAGACAGATTTCCCCCCCCCCCCACCAATGGAGCAAGTAAAGCTGTTCTTCCTAACAGACTTCCAGAGTGCATCTCCTCCACCAGCAACAGCTGCCTTCAGTCTGAGGCTTGCCCCTGTAATAGGAAGAGAAGAACACACAGTTTTACCTGAAAACTGGAGAGCTTAAACTTTTCAGACCTGGCCAGTATTATGCAATAGAACAGACTTTTTATTACACATTATACAATACCAGAGAAGTATAAAATACTTGTATGACTTGTATTTTCCTGCCCTTTTCTATAGACTCCCTTGAAAAACTTCAGTCTTTACTACATCTGTCTTAGGACTCTCCCTTGCAAAACCAAGGCACCTACTCCTTCCAGTCTGTTTTTCCTACAGGAAAAGCTACTGTTTCAAATGCTTGGGAAAAAAAAAAAAAAAATTGAGTGAAGTCCAAAGGAATATTCTGATTGCCAGTGGCTGTTCTCTCTGTCTTAACCCAGATCAGTTTGACATAAGCCATTTACTTCATGGTTAACCCCGGAAAAATCCTGCAGGGAATATAAATTCGTGCCTTAATCCTTCTCACCAGTTTGGTTCCATTTGGGCTTGGATGAAGGAGGTGCCACGTTACAACCCCGAATCAAATTTACTGCTTCAAATGCTTTAACAAAACACCACTCCAGAGCCCTTTGTGATCTTCACACAAACTCTTTATTGCAGAGGAAAGAAAAAGACAACACTGTAAGTGCTGAGCATTACAACAAAACATAGAGCAGCATTAAAGTTGCTCCGTGCTTAATGCTGTGGTTTAAGCAGCTAATCTCGTTTCGGTTGAATGGCACGTTCATTACAGCAAATAAATCAGTAACGTGTAGGATTATTGAAGAGGAAAGACATATTAAACCAGTTTAGGGCATCATATTGATCTTTTTTTTAATGTCTGATTTAGCTTGGCGTTTTTCAACAGTCAGTTCTAATAAACACTTGTATAGCACAGATTAAGCAGGTGGGAATGCTGCCCAGAAAGAGTATTATGAATAACTGAAGGCACTGGTTTAATTGCAGCAATCCATGATACTTACCATGCTGGCACCAGATGGGAATTTTCAGTATTAAAACTTCAACTGAGCTACTAGTGAGTGTCTCTCTTTTAAATATTTGGAAGAGCTTTCCAACATTTTCACCTCAGATGGGAGTAGGGGAAGATTTCAGAGTTCATTCAACTATTTAACTTATTTCCATCACAACTCATTATTTTGAAAAAATTATTAGCAATTTACTCAACACAACTTTGCACCTCTGACTCTGCAAAACAACACAGCAGCATCCCTGCCATCCAGCCAGCCCTATTCTGCCCAGTCTCCTTTGCAAGGAAGAGGTACAGAAGCAAAAAAGGTCAAACCCAGCCCACACTTCAAGCAGCATGCTCCTTTCAAAGCTATACTATCCTGTTGAGTATTCCCATATTCCTTTCCACCGGGCCAGTTCCCTATCCTTGCCACAGCTCAGGGAAATGAGAAGAAGCAACTTGATCCAACTTTGGAAATGGCCCTGCTTGAGCAGGGACTTGGACTAGGTGACCTCCAGGGGTCTAAAAGTAGGGCTGACAGGAGGAGAAAAAACACAGTTAAGGCTTAGGTGAAAGAGCAAAATGCTCCCTGATGCCAAATAGCCTCCCCTCAGCAATATGTCTATGTCCATGTAGAATGGAGATCCCCTGTAAAAAACCCATGACATTGCAGTAAGCAAGCTGCCATCCCACACACCCTACACAAACACATCAAAGCAAGGATTCAGCAAGAAACTGAAATGGGGAGGTTGTTTTAGCTGGGGGAAAATTGCAGCTTTTTCTTCCCTGTATAAGGCTGAAAGCTACAAAAACTCCCTGCAAAACAAAAACCTCCTTCTTCCCTCACCTCTAATCCATGCAAGCTATGAGGGTCCATCTTAGCCACTGTGCCTCTGGAGAAGCGTGCGGGCTCGTGGGTGCTCCCACATGCTCACACTAACCAGCACAAATTACAGGTGCCCCAGGCAGCTCCTCAGGCTCTAAAGCAGATGCTGGGGGAGACCAGCTTGGAGCAACACTATCTTTCAAGCAAAGCAAATGCAAATCGTTGAAGCTGTGTGTCATAGCAGAAGACACTGGTCAGACAGCTCCCTCAGCCCACACACAGTCCTGACTACAGACCACACCAGACACCCTCCCAGTGGCCGGCAGAGATGCTGTTATCTCTGTATTAAACACCTGCACTTGAAAAAGGTTATCACACAACTGACTCTGGTCATCAATCACATCACCTCCTGTTTTCTTCCTTTACATGTTATTTTTGTCTTGGGTTAGACCAAGGCCTCCAAGATAGCAACACCTTTTTAAGTTTCAGCACAAGGCTTCTAGCTGCACATGAATCATCCTGGCTGACTCCAGCAAGTAGCAACAGACATTGATCGCAATGCTGGGAGATGTAATGCTTCAGAGAAGTTGCAGAATGTATTGGCTCCACTCTTCTACTGTGTAACTTTTTACACTGGCAAGAATACAGAAGGTGCACCCCACATAAACTCAACAAAGATCAGGCTAAAAATGCTTACGTCAGCCCCAAAAGGAAAATTCATACTAAAATATGAACAAAAACTGGTAAGTTACCCATATGTTCTGATTAAGAGTGCAGCGACTTTGCTGATCACACAGCTTATCATTCCAGAGAAACTCTATATTCAGGGCATGAAAACTAATGCATAAACTAGCAGAAATGCAAGTAGATTTGATGGGACTTGATTAACTGGACAGTAAGCACTAGAAGCAAAACATTAGGAAACTGAAGACATTTTGTGATTTTAGTAGGCATTTAATAAAGATTGGAAAAAAAAGCAACCATTTCACAAAACCAACTAATTTTGGTCTGTTTTAAAGAAGAAGTCCCCTGCTTAGTGCTAAACAGGAACCCTTAGCTTGAAATAGAACAGGAGCTTTGTAAACAGCCTTTGAACCAGCATTACTTCAATACCATCCACAGCATCACACAACTCAAGTACCCTCCGAGAAGAAAGCAATTGCTTTTGAGTAACTTAGAAAGAAGTCCCTGTTGCCATCCCACTACTTGCTCCTGTTCCCCACCTGCACAGGCAGCCCACTCACATGTCATAAACTGGTAAGGGACCTGGGCTCAGCTGCTCCATCTTCCTGCCACCAGTCCCCAAACCTCACCTCCACCAAGGACCAGAGCCCCCCCCCCCCCCCGTACCCCATCCGACACCATACCCCCCCCCCCCCAAGGACCAGAGCCCCCCCCCCCCTTTCCAGCTCAGCTACAATCAAGGCCCCATTTCTACCCTCTTTTCTCAGGGTCTTCCAACCACCTGTGAACTTCAGCAGCCCCTCCCTCCAAAACACTTTGTTCTGAGTGTGCTTATAGGCCCCCATTCCTCTTTTCCCCCCCTCCAATTACTCTGAACCTCTGCTCCACTCATTGGGTAAATCCCCTGCTTTTCCCACTTTTACTCCCTCCCAAGCATACAGGCCACCAGAACCTTTCCTAGTTTTCCAGCTGAAGCCACACCTCACACGCTGACATTACACCTTTCCCAGCCTTCCTGGAGGTCCCTTGCAAGCGACACATCAAGATTTAAATTTGTCTTTGAGACAGACATCCACACCCTACCACTGGCACACAAGGCCACTCTCACCTGGTGAGACACCCGGCTCTCTCCCTGCTGAGGCACTGCACTGCCATTTTTAAGGAAATCTTCCAGCTCGACAGCAATCCAACACCATGCCTACTGAAGCAGAAAGAGTGGCCAGTGCAGGCAACCAAAAGCCTCCCCACAAAGCCAGGTTATCCCCACTAGCCTTACTCATGCACACCCACCCAAGAAACTGCGTTGGAGCTAACAGGAGCCTTTCCATATACTTCAGCAGGCTTTGACAGAGCTGAAACCCCACCCTGTCTCAGCAGTTGCAGTTCATTTGTTCTGTAATTCAGTGCAGCACTGCTTTCAAAAATGTCTGTCTTATGCTGTTTTCCTGCAAACGGCATAATGAGGAATAATAAGCAAGTGATTCTGAACACAAACTCAGAACAGCAGAAGTATAAAACTACTACAAATGAAGCAATTAAGTAACCACAGTGTTCACTGTTTATTGACAATCTTTATTAGAGCTGACTTCCCGTGTTTAGAGGTTTCCTAGTAAGTATAAATATGAACCAAAGTGCTATCCCACAGTAAGAAATCTTTATTTGCACAAAAAGTTACAAACAACTAGTATTTCAAAGTTCATCCTATTTAGTACATAATACCAAAAAGGCAAAAATAAACCAAGATGAAAGACTAGCAGCAAAAAGAATTCTAGTTCTCCTTCAGTCTGTGTGCTTCCACATTTCTCTAGGAAACAGTATAAAGAGAATTCAGTCAATTTACATATGAAATATCCTACCAAAAATATAACACTGTGTAAAGAAAGTTAGTAGTACAAATTTGGGGGGCAAAGGGAAAATAGTAGATGTAACATTAAAAATCTCAAGTGTAAACTTTGCTGCTGCTTTAAAATAAAAACCAACAAAAGTCACATGAGTATTTCCATTTGGCTTAGCAGCCAGGAAAATAAGAAAAGCTGATTTTTTTTTTTAAAGTGCTTAACCACCATATCCAAAAGTAATGACTTTCAGACCTACTTAACATGAATGTGCTCAAAAAGCCACTGCTTACAGTATAAAAGCTGTCATTCTGAAATGCTGCACATACAAACTGGCTTTATCTGCACAAATGAATGATTGCTTTGAACAGCTCTCAATCATATGATGTCCCAAATCAATGTAATGCTATTAGAGCAGGCAGCTGAATAAGTCCCAGAAAGTTGAAGTTTAAGAGATATAAAAAATAATCTTGTTTTTTTTAAAGGCAGCATGCCTCTCCCAGCCGCAAGAAGGTAACTTTATGTAATAAGCAAGAAAAACACTGTTTTCTATTACTGTTATAAACTACCTAGAACAAACTAACCGTTGACCTAGTAATTCACATGTTTAACAGAGGGAGATAAAGACTTCTTAGTGATAAAATACAAAAAGGCAATCATGTGGGTGGGACCAGTCGCTAACACAGTATTTTACTTAATAACACACTGTCAACTTGACTTTAAAACTGACAGTATGTCCTAGCTCAGAAAACCCACAAAAATAAGAAAAACAAGAAAACCAGTGACCTGAAGACCTTTAGAACTGTTTTGTTACATGTTATATATTTATTTGAGCCTTAGTGCAAAGGAAAAATGTAACATTCTAGGCTCCAAAGCAAGTCAAACACATAAGACTATTTCATAAAGTTTTGACAGACATTGGACACAGATTCCAAGAGAAATTTAATTTTTTAGCTGTAATGGCTGTTAATTTTTATCTCAAGGTTAGAAAACACATTGAAAATAGGAGCAAAGACTCCAGCATTCATTGACCTCAAGTACAGGTATAAATCGTTTCAACCCCACCACTCTCCCAAATCAGGGCTATCGTAACTAAACTGAACCGTCGGTATTGCTGCAACTGTCAAATCGTGCCCACAGCCTGTCAGTAGCACTATCCATCCCCACAGTTATTGTGCAAATTTCTCCATCAGCTTTGGAATCCTGCAAGCTTCAATTTGTTTACGTTAATCTAATTAGACTCAGGTCTAATTTTTCAAACTATTTCTCAAAAGTCATCAATTCCCAAAACAGTATCTTCATTGTCCTTCAGGAAAGTTGTTAAGTTTGAGAACCTTCTGGTTCATTTACCATTAAAATACGTATTATCTAGAAAAGGTAACTTTTCCCGTACAAAGTTCCTGTAAACACCTCTATGTTAAGCCATAGCAAGCTCTAGATCAGGAAATCCAGCATCTCCAGTGATTTGACTTTACCTCACTTCTCCTCTACAAAAGCAAAACAAACAAACTAAAAAAAAAACCAAAAAAAGGAAAGGAAGTAACACAAAAACACAATAAACAGATACACAATAAGCTGACAAACAGTGAAGTATTCAGTTACTCAAACAGGCATCTAAAATAAGCCTCTGAAAATTTACCATTTGAAAAGCAATTATTTTTAGTGGTTAAAGAGTGCAAATGACTAAATACGCCGCCTGTTTCAGAGATAACTCAATACTGTAGTCATCAGTGATTATTATTCATGTCTAGCACTGGCAGTTCTGGTGCTTTTGTTGCTGCTTTGGACATTATATATTATTCCTTTCCCTGCATATTTCATGCCTTTTTTTTTTTAAGCAGAGACCAGCAGCATGACTTTAGAGAGAGGTATCAGAAAAATGGGAACTTTTTCTTTGGTAAAGGTTTCCTGTCCATCTCAAGTCTGGCAAGGCTGAGTATTACGTGGAATTAATCATAATGTTTCAAGCAGGAATATCAAATATTATTTCAAGTTTTGTCTGTGAAAATCACCTCAAAATATTCAGAATCTCAGGTTTCTGTGAAACAAATACGATAAATATGGGAAAAATACCATGCAAGGAAAGTGTAGCTATTCTATTGATGAGAAGTACAAAAGCTTAGAAACAGAAAAACACCAGCTTCAGCCCAAGACAGAAAAAAACCACAGATTTTTCAAAACCAGAGTCCATACAGTGTCACACAGCCCTGCCTTGTCATGTTTGTTAATATCCTCGCTTAGAAGTCAGACAGCATTTTGTTTAACTTGTGTTGCTCTGTATTATTACACTAAACCATAATTAACTCCTCTTTTGTGCCGGCCTCATTCCAACACAATTGTACCCACTGTATACCAGCAGCAGTTCTCAGGTTTTGTTTTGCAGCTCAGCTGTATTTTTCTTGGATGTTCACAAGACTGGCATTTGACTGGATGCGCTTGGCTAGAAAGGAAAAAATTATATGAAAATTAAACACAAAGAATTCCACAAAACTAGTCTCTCCACTCCCTCTATTTATCTGACACAGACTCACAAACAGCTTTCTGTTCACGTCCAGAAACTTTAATGAAAAGATATGGCTGAAGCTCTTTACTACCCTTCTTCAGGGGACAGCAGCAGACTAATAGTCGCTATTAGCGCCGTCAGCACAGCTGCAGGCAGATCTGGCTGGGCCCCCTCTCCCACAAGAGCCAAGTGAGTCCCTGGCACCGCCCAACTGGAACAGTGAAATGCCAGCACTGTCACTTACGCAAAATGAGTATCCGTTTCTTCTGCTTCGAGTGAAGGAAGCTACTAAGATAAAAAACAATAGGTAGGAAGAGAATAAAAGATGAAACTGCAATCACTGGGACTGTATCGCTGCAGGGAACAGAACAGTTGAACGTCCTGCTCCAAAGCTTCCGAGTGATGTTCATCTAAAAGAAAAATATAAGCAAGGCATGAAAGCGAGCATGTGCTTTTTTACTGTGTTACATGGCAAACACTCAGGCCTCAATACATCCAAGTGTTCAAATGTGACCTCAGAAACCAACACTTCAACAGATCTCCCCCCAAAACCAAGCAAACTCCTGGAAATGGAGAAACAGACCATTTAAACAGAGCCAAGATTTCACATCAAAACTTTCACAGACTTCAAAACCTGACTGTACTCAGATATACTGTAGACATTGCCACATGCCTGTTTCCCAGAGAACTCGCTGACAGCCTGCAGAGACAAGGATAATCCCACACTTTCAACAACACTCCTTTTGCTCAACCACTTAAAACACCACAATATAAGAAAGCTTTTCCCAAACATATGTCACCCAAGCTGAGGACCCCTAAAAACAGCTACTCTAATAAGGTATCAACCATTATACTGGATAGAACAATAGCAGTAAATCTTCACATTAAAAGCCATAAGATTTTTTTTTAAAATCTATCCCCTTAACAAGAAATTAAAGTGGAGCTACTCAAACTGGAATGCACTCAGGTGATGAGGAGCTTCAGTCACACTCCTGCTGCACTGACTGAGGACAGGACCTAGCAAGACAGCCCCACCAAGCTAACTTCCCCCCAGGGGACATAAGCATGCTAAAGGCACTACTGCCCACACTGCCCCACACCAGAAAGGAAAAGGCAATCCCTAGCAAGACAAGCGCAGATAGCTCAGATTAATAAAGACCTCCATGACAAGCTCTCCCTGTTGAGTATTGATAAATACTTACTGCATCTTCCACATCAATACACAAGTGCGTGGAGTGCCCAGACTCGCCACCGTGCGTGTTCATCCTTTGCAAGTTGGTATACAGGTCGTTCAACATTCTGTAGCTTTCGTTGCAGTTTTTACATACTTCTGTGTAGTTATTTGGTGACAGATGGATGGTTTGTCCCTAGGGTTATAAAACAGCATTCATACAGAGTTGTAAGGCATTCTAAAGAACACTTAAAAACTACAGTCAAGTTTGAACCATAATCCAGATTTCTAGCATCTTAGAGAGGCCCCGACAGACAACTCGCATGAGAATGCGGGGGGAAAAGGGACAACTCTACTTCACTAAGGACTGGATCCGTTTCCTGCAGATTATGCATCTCAAACTGCTCCCTGAACTAGCAGCTTTTTTTTTAAAAAAAAGATAAAACAACACACACACACCCCTATTTTTAAAGTACCAGTTCCCAGAAGAAGAAAAAAATTACAAGTAATTAAATATTATTCTGGAGCCAGAGATCAGGTTCCTTAATAATGGTTTTCATTTGCCCATACCTAACAAGTAACCGTGGTTACTGCTAAGCTGTACTGATAGGGACAGACTTTGCCACAGTATGTAATCCTTTTCACTTGTGGCCTTCACCACCCCTGAATGCACTACAACCCACTTGAAGACAAAACTACAATCTCTAAAGATATTCCAACCCAGTAACGGCTGTACCAGCTACCCACCAACCACTGGGTTAAGTTCTAGTTCAGACACTTCAGCTCATCAACAGGCCAGTCCACACCACTCCTGGCCAACGCCTATAAAGGCACATACCCTAGAAATCATTAATAATAAAAAAACAGACAGTTTCCTCAGAGATTGTCTCATACTCATGATTTCCCATTTTCACTATTGAAGCATCCCAGAATTTGTCCAGTTTCCGATGGAAAGGGAATGCATGCAGTTTCTCTGGCTAGTCAGGGTATTTTCTTTGAGGACAATCACCACATTTTTTTCACTAAGTGAATTACATTGCCTTTGCAACATAGCCAGACTTTGTTTACCCATAATTTTACTAGTCAAAAGAATTGTTACAATGATTTAAGGTACCGGTCTTTCTGAACTAGTTTATATTATCAAAAAGCTATTTAAAGATTGAATTGTTAAGTCAGAAGGCAACAGTTCTCCAAAGAGATAGAAAAAGAGACTTGCAGCATGCAGACATGATGTTCCTTACTATATAATTATCAACTATTGTGAATTCAGAAATTCTGATGTAAAGTAGCATTGCAATTACATACAAAATGAAGTCAAGGTGAATATCAATTAGAATTAATTTTAGGTTCTCAATCTGTAAACAATCTGCATTTTACAGATCATTGCTTTATCTGCCTAAAATTCACAAACTCACCAGCAATTTATTTGCCCAATATGCATCTGCAGTTTATTCAGCATAAATAAGATTTTGCCAGCAACTAGGGGATTTAGTGCTTCTCTTAAATACACAGTATAAATACCTGAAGGTTCTGTTCAAAACATGTCAGAGATTTATTGAATAAATCCAGGAATTCTACAGTAGAATTTGATAATCCCTCACTGCTGTTCTTTAAACAATCTGTCAAAGAGAAAGAAAAACATCAGGATATTCTAATTTCTAACATTTCCATAGCCGACAAGCCCCAGACACTCCACTCCCACAAGAAGAGCTCTCAACTACAAAAGACAGGTCTAGTCAACACTGCAGTTTCCTTATCTGCCTGCCATTGATGTCTCCAACCTGCTGACCTAACTCTTCATCGAGAACATATTTCAGAATTAATTGGCCTTGATTAAGTGAAAGATGAAGACTATCATCAAGAGCTTTCTGAAGAGGGGGTCTGAATTATCTTTGGACTTTAAGATAAAACAAGACATTACTTTTATTTTCTACCCTGCAAATCCAGCTTTGCCCAGCAACAGTAACAGCCATTACGTGAAAGCAGAAGCACTAGCAGTGGAGATGAAACAGAAAGCATTCAGGAAACAGCTAGACCACGAACACAACAGCAAAATCAGAGTGGAGGTTATTGTTTAAGAAAAGAGCTGACCATTTCACCAGCTCTGAGGGAAGCTCTGGGGCTCTCCTGTCAGTAATAGGCTCAACCCTACCACGTTACCGCTTCCATCCATCCCACCCCATTTTAGGTGCCCTAACCAGACCAACCACTGAAAACAACAGTGGCTAGGGAAAGTTCAAGAACAGTACCATGAGAGCAAGCCAACATCCTAGAAAAATCTCCTGAAAGAAGAAGCACCATCAGTGCTTGAGGGCAAGCATTCTGCTGGACAGCGGGCAAGCAGCACGCAGGTGACAAGCTAAGCACAGCAGGACAGCACAGACCACAGAGTTCCTCCTGTACTGCCTTTCCAGCCCTCACACAACCCAGACTCACAAATGAGAATAAACTCTTCTGGGTTACTAACTTCATTAACAAACAAGGAGAAGTTTCTTATTTAAGTTTAAAAAAAAAAATGGGAAGGCAGAAAACCAGAAGAAACCACAATGAAACCATGGAAAGTCTCCAGCAAGGTCTGTAGATCACAAAAAAAAAAACCTAGTAAGACTAGTTTTTGAAAGAACAGTCTAAAAGAAATACCTATACAGCAACTTAAGTTTTCCAACAGAGTAGTGCCCTCAGATTTTGGCAGTATCCTGTACAGAGTAAAAAGCTCTTGTACCCTTCACTAGAGTGGCTCTAGTTTATGATTTTTGTGTTATCTACTGACTGTATTTAAACAGATACATACAATTCTCATCTGTGCAAATTTTAGGGGTCAAGTCATAACAGTAGCATGAAAGCTATAGAACGAGTCACGTACTTGCACAGTTGGCTGCCTCCCAGGTTTCGTTAAAGAATGCCGAAAGGGTCACAACTATCTGCAGCCTGTCTGAGGTCAAGATACTTTTGGCACAATTGTGGCTCTCAGAAGAATTCTAGAAGAAGAAGGAAACAACAAAAATAATAGCAACCAAGTGTTAAAAATACAAAGAGAAAAATTTGAAACATATTTTAGGCAAGCACAGATAAACAATCACAATGTATCACATCGATATTTCTAGAACAGGCAGAGCAGAACTGACAGAACAATAAAAATCTTTTGATTCATACTATGAGCAACACAGCTTATTGCACATGGTCTTAGAGGACCTACTAGGACTGCATGCAAGTCAGTCAAAAATATGTGATGGCAAGAAAAAAAAAACAAAAAAAACCCCAAGCAAGCAGAGAGACAATGCCTCCTCTGCTAAGTAGCTCACATTCATCCATTTGTGGGCTGTTGCCCCAGGAGCCAGCTCAAGGCACGTGCAGCCAGAGAGAAGGATGAGGTCGTTCTTGTTAGGCTGAAGGAATATTTGAAGGAGCTTAACCAACAGACTGGCTTCAAAACAAACCAATCCCAAACAACAGAAAACAACATCCAAAAGCACTGTACCAACGTGCTGTATCAGCAGCAAACTTACCCCAATGCAGCAATACCAGGAACACAGTCCTGTGCAAAGCAGCGCCCACAGCCGCTTCCCCAAGCCCCTGACCAGGCTCTCACCCTCCCCAGATACAGGTGCCAAGCTCACCTGGCCTTAGCAGGTCACCAACACACCCTGTCCTCAAAGCAGCCACTGGCACAACTCTTACAGCAGCTCATTCTCTGGACCAAGTTAATAAAAAAATGCAGAGCGACTATAAAAGCCATTACAGAATAAACAGGAAGCATCTCTATCAGAATTCAGAATGATGTTTTTCCTCCTTCAAAAGCTTCATTTTCTCCCCCAAACCACTGATACACAACCATGACCCCCAGTCAGCTGACTCCTGCGCTCTAGCTCCTGGTTTCTGGCTACTAAATTGACTTAAGCACTCCTCAAAATTGCCAAAGCTGTCAAAAGCCTCTTTGATAAGTGACGTGGGAGATATGAGAAAATAATCTCTTTAATGAGAAACATGTTCCTTAAGGAGCTTTATAAGAAATTCAGTTTCCACTTTTTTTTTTTAAAAAAAACATGTTTATTTTTTAAATAAGAAGTTTCCCTTGGAAAATCAACTGCAATAGTCAAATATTGCCACATCCGGTAAGTCCTGCGTTCACTCGCTTTCATTTCTACTAAATTACAAACAGATATGCAAGAAAGTTGTTTATGTGGGAAACTCTGGTTGCTTCATGAAGGGCTTTTACTGTAAAACTTCCTTGCCAGCTGGACTCATGAGTGGGGAAAAAAGTGGGCTTTTGCACTTTAAATCCAAACCTGAACCAAGTAGACTTATAGCATTCCTTAAAGATGTTTGTTTTACTCATTCTCTAATAAGCCTAATGAGGAGGATTTTACATTTCAGAGATGACCAAAACTTAACTTGGCTGCTTCTTTCACGTTGCACAATAACTATTGTGGGATGGCAAAAATACAAATATCGTATCTGATTACTTGCAATCATGGACTGAGGTTGCAACAAGTCACCTTCTTTATTTGGTTAGTTAATCCACACACAGAAGGAAAGCCAAATGCTCTCTAGTACAGCTGTGTCTTCCAGATGACATTCTGGACCAGCCTTCCCAGGCTGCCAGTACACAAGAACAGCGGTTGCAGTGGGTTCATACATATTCTAAGTACTGGGATATGTTTGGCAACCTAATCCTAGCCAAAACATCGTGCTGAAAGTACCCAAGAGAATTACATACTCAATTTCTCACTTTCACATCACCTAGTCACTAGTATGAAAGAGCTTCCATATGAGAAACAAATAGACTACAGGCTTGCAAACTAAAACAAGAGACCACTGGCTACATATTTGCCCCAGAGAGGACAATTATCAAATGCACATCCACACGCTTTTCCAAGACAAGCACTGGGGTGGAGAAGGGAAACACGCAGACAAGGCACCAAAACCAGAAAGTGGTACTTGTTCACATGACAGATAACTAAGCTGTGAAATGGTCTGCAGCAGGTCACTACAGCACCAGAAGTTTACCTGGGTTTAAAGAGCACCAGACTTTTCTTGTCAGTGGTGATTCTAAACACAGATTCAGAAATCCCATGACTGGAAGAACGATCCAGGGGCAGACTGCTATAAGTTTGCTCTCTGCTTGTACTCTTACCAGGGCACCCACTTCTAGCCATCATCCGAGAATGGACAAAGGTCCTTTGGTCCGATCCACTATTACCATCCTCATATCATCCCAGGGACTAACTTTTACAAATAGATGAACTGCATGAGAACATACAGTCCTAGTCATGAACCACCTCCAATACTAAGAAACAGAAAAAAGAAAAAAAAAAAGTATGATGAAGGGTCTGAAGGATGTAAACCCAGCTTCAGTCAAGGTTTCCCACTGGTGGGTTCCACAGACCCCAGCTAGCACTCAGGACTTCTAGTTTGCTACAACACACTCCCATCAGCTTTGGGGCAAGGAACACCATGACGTTGCTGCCCACAGATGATACACATCACACACCACAGCTTCACAGACCATCAATTTTCCAAGAAGTGCTGGGCAACTAAGCTCCATCAGTTTTTCCTCATTAGTGCTCTATACAACGACCAGCGAGCCAAGCAGCTGCTTTAGGTTTTGCTACATCAGCAAGAACAACTCAAGTTTTTCCACTTGCACAGCGAGACAAAGATTTTTTTTCTGCAGGTGGAGTTACCTGCCCCTGGCCATGCCAG
>NW_010126244.1:0-468 GCF_000699245.1 Pterocles gutturalis
AGGGCTAGCAAAGCCCGGCTGCCACGGGGCTGGGGGAAGGCGCCCGGCCGAGGGGTTTTTGTGCCACAGAGCGTTAGTTAGGAAAAAAAAACAAAAAAACCAAAAACCAAACACACACATATCTGCTGTTTTACTATGAACACTGGTCTGAGGTTTCCAGGCCCAGCACCACGGTGATGGGCCACGAAGGATTGAACTGGGGAATTAAACTCCTTCCTGCTTCTGTGTCTGGTAGCACCAGCTGGTATGAGTGAATCTACAGGTGTGCGTTTTCCTTCTTGTAGAAAATGCCACGAGCACTAACTGGTAAGGCTTAATGTACAGTATATTGTCAGTATTCTGGTATTCTTCTGGTTCAACATACATTATAGCTCATATATAACCTGTATTAATTGTATAGATTGTGCATTTAAAGCTGTTACGAAGTTGTCAGAAAATAAGAGAAAAAAAAAAATAAGGTCATATGTA
>NW_010126245.1:0-14225 GCF_000699245.1 Pterocles gutturalis
AAGAGGCCCCGGCTGGCTGGGGGCTGGGCTACCCCTGCCATGCGGTCCCTGCCCGGGGGCTCGGGGTGCCCGAGAGCGACGAAGTGACTTCGCGAAGCGGCCGGCGGCTGTACGGGGTATCATCAGAGAGCTGCAAAAGCTGGAACTGGTCCGTGCCCAGGTCACTGCCTTAATGTGATCAGGCAGCGGGGCTGCGCAGCACGCACCACAGTTGTATGGGGACAGAGCGTCCCCAGAGTTCAGGAGACTCGGGGGAGACCGGGAGCCATCTTTATAGACAGTCCTTTTAGCAGTGACCTAGGAATTTCCATCTCATCAGTGCCCTGTGGGAACCGCTACATGATTGCTTTTTCCAGGGCTTTGTCAACCCAGTTTTACATTATAAAATTTGGCCTTGCTCTGTCCTTCTAAAGCTAGGGTTGGTGGTTCCTGAACTAACCCTGCTTCTGAGAGTGGTTCTGCACCAAAAATATGCATGGGTTTTCGTTTTCCCTTTCCTAGTATCGAGATGATTAAAAATTGTTGTTCTGCAAGGTGCTAGATACAGTTCATAACATGAAAAACTGGTTGGCACAGCTCTTTGTTCCACAGCCATGTGACCTTGTCAACGTTGGAGTGCTGGCTGTAGTTTTTCCTCCTGTCAGTATATTCTAAAGACCAAAATTTATTTCACCTCTCTATATATTCTGTTCGTTGTTAGAAAATGAAGACTCAGCCCAAAAGAGAGAGCTTGCAGATCAGCTGGTTGATTCTTTGGAGTCCAGTACTTCACAGAGCGGGTAGGAAAATCTTTTTGTGTATTGTGGCCCACATGCATGACAGCCTGTTTCACCCCTGTGATCTCGTCTGTGTGGCAGTTGATTCTATGCAGGTGAAGAGAAGGGACTGGAGACTGAATTGTGTGCTTTGGGACAATATATACCGGAATCAGTATAGGAAGGGCTGTTCTTACAGGCTTGATGTTGTTCTACAGCTTATGAAGTTATGAAGTGTAGTTCATGCCTCAGCTATTCAAATCACAGAATCATTCAGCTTTGACAGAACCCTGTAAGGTTTTGTAGTCCATCGTAAGAGCTAATAGACTTTTAGCAGGAAATTTTCTCTATCCTGTCTGAAGGATACTTTAATAATTAAGCATTCACAGTGTCTATAATTCTGGTGGAAGCTGAGCAAGAAAACACCTTTTACTGCTTTCTTGACAGTGTTTTGTTTTGGTTTTTTTTCACCTTTTGTTTTCTATGTCACTCCTTTGTTAATGCTGCTGATCAACCCTGTTATCAGATGTTTGGCTTGTTGTTATCTGTTGGGCATGTGGTGCTTGTGGCTAAGTCATTGCATTGGTTACAAGCACTAATACTGTATGCAGTAGCGTTTCTTTTGCCATCAGACATTTGATGCACAGGATACCATTTCAGAAATGTGTGAGTTAATTAAATCGGACAGTAGATAAACCACAACCTCATTGAAAAAGAGAGGGAAAAAATTCCAGCAAAAAACCCAACAAACCACCCTACTTACTAAAACAGCAGTTTGATGGCATGTTGACTTGATGCTAATTACATCTGTATCAGCTGTCTTGACTCCAAACAAGTGTTCTTCCATTTCTTGATTATGTCCTCTAATTTTCTTCAGAGAGACTAATACAGATGGTGAGCGAAATGGCCAAAGTAGATGCTGGATACTTGTGGATGTCACCTGATAAATTCGTCTAAGTTAGGTCTTCTTTGAAAAGGATGGAGGTGGTCCAAAAGGGTTGTGTGAGGAGGAATCAGCTGAATCTGTCTTTATAAATCTGCTTATAAAGCTTGCATAGCTCTTCCTAATCTTTCAGTGGGACTCTTGAGCTTCAGTGGTGTCTGGAGGAAAAAATTCCCAAGCTGTTACCTCCTGTGTTGATGGAGAGCCTTTTGAGCAGATGTGTGCACCTATGGTAGCATACAATCAAATAGCCCTTCTAGGTGTGATCATGCAACTGCTAAGCTAAAAAGCAAATGGGCTAGAAAATTATGGCATAGAAGTACAGATTTGTCCTGGGCTGACAGAGAAATTGTTATGGATCACTGTGAGAGTTCTTCCTTTAAAAAATTGTCCCCTCCAAGTGTCCCTGATTTTCTTCTGTTGTTTATCTGTTGACATTTTGTGTATCCTACTAGTATTCAGCTCATTTGAGTTGTTCTTGAAGACTTTCTGGTCTATCATGCCATTTCTAGAAAAGGAAATCACACTGTTGAGAGAACTTAAGTAAGAAATGGTTTTATTTCTGGATAAAATCTGTACCCCCATAGGAGTAAAGATTTGGAAACAAAAGCCACATTTGCATTGTTCTAATCTTCTCTATGGATGCAGCAAGGAATGTGTCGGAGTTGAGCTGTGTATAGGTTAAATATTTTTTTCAACTATTCCACACTATACCAATACTCTTCTCCCTTGCTACTGAGAATGTCTCATTTCTGAAAGGAGACATTTGAGAAAATGCACATATTTTCCATTACTATGTTCTCATGTTTCTGATCTTTTAGTCCGAGGCAATTGACATTGGTTTTATAGTGCTGTGAGAAGGCTTTGCTTTTCAAAAGTGCAACTGTCTCTATTCTCTTTAATTAAAGACTAAGTTGCTTCTCATGGAATTTTGACATAGTATCTCAGAGTATGACAGAGGAGACTCTTCTGGCATCCATCTGAGTTCATTTGGGATGATAACTCTTTCCAGCTATAGGCAATATGCAGCATTTTTTCAATATAATTTAGAAGAAAGTCCTCAACAGAGAATGAATGCCAAAGATGTTTCCTTTCTTGCCCATTCTTTTCCTGCTTTTTTTCCTTCGTTCCTCTTTTTGTTCTAACATGTCCATGTCCTCTTGTCACAGTGCAGTACTTGGACCTCTCTGCTATTATTGTGATGCCATTGTATGTCTTAAGGCTTGCTTGTCTGTGCAGCATATTTGAATATGGCAGAGAGACACCTGGGTGTGCCCTGTGTCTCTTGGGATTGCTCATAGGAAAGGCTTAGTGGGCCACTTCAATAGAGGGCATTTTCACTATGGCTGTCAAAACTGTTTTGAATCCTTTCACTGATCCACATGACATCTGATGGAATATGCAGATGTCATGTAGTAGCTAGCATAAAAGAAGTTATCCTTTCTTGACCAGAAATGTTGTTACTGATTTCTGCACTTAATGCAGTGTTGGTGAGCTAGCATGTTGTGGGGTGAGTGCAGTGAATTACTGCAGTCTAAGGGACAGTAAATACGGAGTAACTTGATGAAGTTGCTCCGTTTGGCTCACATGGAAGATAGTCACGGGCAGGACTGGGGTGGAAAGGGCTCTTTGTGCAGTTGGCAGGTGCTGACCACAGAAGCTTGTCCCCTTCAGTCCATTTGAGTTTGAATTCCAGAGCAGAGTGATTCCTCTGCTGCCTGTGCCTTGGGTGCAAGTGCTGAACTGTAGTGCTCTCTTCTTCTGAAAGGTCGCAGATTGGATCTCTCGTGAGTGCGGCCATGACAGGAGATTCAAAGGAGGAAGCTGATACTTTGGGGGACCACAAAGTGGCTGAACTAGAAGAGAAGCTGCCTGACCAAATCCAGTCCCTCAAAGAGGTAGGTGGGCATTTCTTATGACTGAAAGCAAAGACAGAGGTGCAGCACTTCCACCCTACTGCTGTGCTTATGACTATGGGACTGAGGCTTTAAGGATTGTGTTAAGACAAACCTAGCATTAACATAGGTTCAGTGTTTTTTTTTTTTTCCCTATACATTATCACAAGGTAAACATTATGGGTCTGATTTGCAAAATCTCTCTTGTGTCTTCAGGTAGTCCTTGCTTCCTTGCAGTTTTTGGCTCGCTAAGGCTTCAGGGTTATTCTCATTTTCTGCCTCTTGTCTGGGGCTTCTGGGAATTCCCTTCTTGCTGATTTATGGAAGAGGGAACTGAAAGAGGGAACACTTCCCTCCTTGGAAGTGTTCAAGGCAAGGCTGGATGAGGCTTTGAGCAACCTCGTCTAGTGGGAGCAGGGGTGTTGGAACTATATGGTCTCTAAGGTCCCTTCCAACCCAAACCATTCTGTGATTCTATGAAAGTGACTCTGCCGTCTTTTGTTTCTTTTGGTGAGCAGCCAATTTGTTTGCATGACAGATGCAGTCAGGAAAACCTGTGCAAGTGGGACACAGCTTAGGAGCTGTGAGTTTGCATATATGAGGAAACACGCAGCTCAGGAGCTGTGAGTTTGCATATATGAGGAAAGAGGGCTAGCCCTATTGAACCAGATGGACTTTTAACTAGGATGTAGCAGATGACAGTTTGATTGTGGCTGTAGTCTAGATGCACACAGAGCTGAAAGGCTCTCCGTGTAGAGGGACTGTGTCTTGGGAGTTATTTCCAAGAGTAGTCAGCTAAATCTGTAAGGCTGTTGCTTTGTTGAGAGGTGACAATTAACTCTGAGGCAGATGCAAAGATGTGCTTTCCCAAGGACTCCTGGGGAGGCCAGGGGGTGTATAAATTTGTGATGCTAATGCAGTATTTGACTTCAAAGTTCATTACTTTGGTGCTGTGGGGGAAATAATGCAGAGAGGTGTGTCAGATCCAGACAGTTGTTTTTTAACTAATAGAAGCTTCTGCATGGTCTGACTTGGCTTCAGAAAAATGCCTGAATTACTATTGAGTTGTTTTAAATCCCCCTGGGGACTTTCTTACCATGATGGTGTTTGTGACAATGTTTCTTATGTGCTTTGTGCAGGAAGCTGCTGTTCGGATAAGCAACTACCATGTACCTCAAGGAGCAGGGGATATAGTCATGATCCAGTCAGACCACACTGGTGCTGTGGATATTCTTTCAGCTGAGCTGGAGACTGCAGACCTCCTTGGGGAGCAGAGGAAAGGTGAGTCCTGAAAGGAAAACACTTGTTGGGACCACTTTTTAAGTGCTTGCCTTGGCTAGAGAAGAACAGAGGCTGTCCTGGAGACACTACTAATTCCTGATGGAAATTTGGGCTCCTGGCTAGTGAGTGGGAAGACTTCACATCCAAGGCTTCTGGGAACAGGCTCCAGAATGCAAAAGCCTTATCAGGAAAAGCTTCACTGTTTTCAGATAACAGTTTTGTCAGCAGTGAAAAGTCAGGTGAGCCCATGATCTTTTCCCTTGTCTCAGTTCAGCCTCCCCCTCTGGCTCCACCCACCATGTGGACCACTGAGAAGACAAAGGAATTCAAAGCCAAGATGGGAAAGGAGAAGAACGGCCGGATGGTGGTGAAGCGAGGCGAGGTGGTGACAGTCCGCGTGCCAACCCATCCTGATGGGAAATGCATTTGCTGGGAGTTTGCTACAGATGACTATGACATTGGGTTTGGAGTCTATTTTGACTGGACCACGATTACTAGCACTGCCATTACTGTTCAGGTCAGTGAATCCAGTGATGAGGAGGATGAAGAGGAAGAGGAGGAAATTGAAGGTTAGTGCACAGTTTATAAGGGTTAATTTGTGGTGCTTGTTGCCATGCTGCTGAGAGTGTCTGTCAGATGCTGTAATTTCCATCTACTTTGTTTACTCAGCCCACTTGTTATCTCTGCAGCCTTTTGAGTGCTTGGTTAGGCTGTGATGAGAAAGCATTTAGCCCTTCCTGCTTCAGTGTATGTCAATGGCTGTCCTTCTCCAACAGCGTTTTTAAAATTGAACACATTGAAAAATAAAATCAGAATTCACTTGTTCAACTTCTAGCTGATAAAAAGACTAGGGTCTGAAATTTTAACTTGACTGTTTTTCTTAGCCTCTCAGACTGAGAAATTTCTGGTGGTGAGTAGAAGCAAAAAGGTTTTGTTTCTGTTTTGGTTTTTTTCTTGTTTAGTTGTATTTCCCCCCCTCCCCAGTACATCAGTAGCTCCTGCTGACAGCATTTGAGAGGATTGCTATCTGTGTCTTTGTACTTGTGAAACACACAACGATGTTGCCTGTGGCTTCAGTGTATGTGACCAGTGTAGCTGGGCAGCTGGTGTCTGAAATTAATTTTGCAGGCTCTCCAAAGAGGGGTAGGTTCCTGTGAGAGGAATCCTCTTGGAGAAGTGAATTGAGGCATAAACACAGTGAGGTTATAGCTAAGAGCTTTCCTGCCTTTCTCTTGCTTCAAGTCTATATCATTGGACCACTGTTGTGTGTATAAAAGTGAGGTGTCTTAAAGGTAAGTCCAGGGAGAGGAGACCAGGCTGGCAGGCAAGTGGATACTGTCCCATCAGTATTCCCAAGAGAACTGGTTCTCAGCATGTCCTTTGTCCTGGTAAGGAAAGCTTATGTATAAAGGTATTATTTGCAGCAAGGTCAGAGCAGATGCTATGGGTAATGCTGTCATAGTTAGCCTACCATATATCTGCATGCCTCTGCTGCATTCTGCTCTTGTTGATCTTTTTCTGGACTACCTAGTAGCTTAACTGGCTCTGGCCTACTTGTCTCCTCTCTCCCATTCAGGACTTTCTCCTGTTGGTGACGTGGAAAGGGGCTCCAAAAGCTATCTGCGGAACCGCTATGGAGAGATCATGCCTGTATATCGGAGGAACAGCCATCGGGAGGTGCAGGCAGGCAGCCACGAGTACCCAGGCGAGGGCATCTACCTGCTGAAATTTGATAACTCATACTCTCTCCTCCGCAATAAGACTCTGTTCTTTCATGTCTATTACACTAGCTGAAGAAAGGGGAAGGGGCAGGGATGGCAGGCAGGTAATGGTGAATGTAGCAGGCTGCCACCCAGCCCTGGTACCGCCTGATGGGCACTGCTGTGTGACAGAACCAAGGCAAATTCTGCCGGCTCCTCTTCAGACACTAACTCGTTTCTCCCCACACCATCCTTCCCTGCTGTCCCAGTGGAGAAAGGTAGTTGTGACTGCCTAGTTGTCCACAGGCAGCGGCTCTTTCTGTAAAACTTCGTGAGGTCTGCTCTGTGCAGGCATGAAGCTGGGCCTTCATGTCACAGCCAGTAAATGCCAAAAGCCAGGTTCAGGTGGTTGTGGCTTCGATCTGTTGTGCTGGTACGAAATGAAGTGAAAATATTCTTGATCTGTTACTATTTTGTGAATAACTTTTCTGACTCTCCTGCTGCATCTGCATCACTAGAGGGCAGCTGTCAGCTGCAATGAGCCAAAAGCACAGCTGGCTTGTCACCTAGCCACTGATAATCTCATCACCTACCACCTCTGCACTCACCAGCAGCCAGTGCTTCCTTCACTCCTGTGGGTGGGGGTGCAGCTGGCCAGCAGCAGCCCATGCTGCGGTGGCTGGGCCATGCTACAATGGGCAGGCCCCAAACAGCAGTCAGGGCATGGTTTGGGCAGGGGGTAGGGGGAGGTGCACACCTAGAAGTCCATAAGGGGGTTTTCCTACAGATTATACCTGCTGATTGTAGGGATATGTAGATTATGGAAACTTCAGTGGCCACCAGAAGCTTTTCTGTAATCCAGATGTGAAGCAAAAGAAGTTACTGCTGAGCTGAATAAATACAAAAAGGTTGGAGTACAACCAATAAATATACAGGAAATGTATCAGTAGCGGTATGTTGGTTCACTGGTGTTGCTGCCAGCTGGATAATGCTGTATGTAGCAAGGAAAAGGCTCCCCAGGGAAGTGTAGCTTGTCAGCTGCTATTGCTGTTACAAAGGTATTGTTAGAAAAGAACATCTCTGTTCAGAAACTCGAAAGGTGTAAACCAAAATCAGCAAGGCCATTGCTAACCTTGACCGCATGGTAAAGGATGGAGTTCCTTGGCATGTTTTGGTGGCTAGCAATGACAGCAGTGATCTCCTTCTGCTCAAGTACTGGCAGAGTTGAACAAGGATTAAGTTAATCCTTCAGAGATGAATTTTAAATAATATTTATCTGTAATTGTTGTTTATTTTAATACTTTTAACTTGAAATCATTCTCTTTTCTAAGAATACTGCTGTATTTACATTTTGATACCTCTTTGCAGAGACACAAAATGGCCATTTGCATGGTGATTCTAGTAGAGTTCTGAGTTTTCTTTTTAAATCCTCTAGGTAAAGCACCTCTACTTGGTCTGTTCTTTCTGTTGAGAGAGAATGACAAAATTATTTTGGGGTAGTTAAAGCCAAAGATTTCACTCTCATAGGAGGGCTGCATGTTTCCTGTTAAGGCTATATTGTAATGCTGTGCAATTTGCTCCATATTCCATCTCTTCTTTTATCTGCTTGCTTATTCACTGTCCCAGAGCACTTAGGTCAAAATGGTAAGAAAGAGCACAGTCAGTCTACAGCAGAGCAGCCCAAGCTGGGAGCGGGAGGAGTGGAAATGCAAAGAACACCGGTTGGAGCACAGTGGCTTTGTGGGTGAGCAGGCAGGGAGCCGAGCTGGTCAGGGTAAGGAGCAGAGTTGTTGCTGCTTTAGGCCCTGAGATGGGAAAATAAAACAGCTGCCTTCCTCAGAGAGAGAGAGCATGCACCTGGGCAGGGGGGAACTGCAAAGCTGCCTTATTCAAGCAGGGGCAACCACAGGACAACCTTGCAAGGAGACAGAACAGTAGGGCTTGGTATCGACCAGAGTAAGATGCTCTTTCATTCAGCAGCTTGGGGAGGACTATTCTTTCCTTTAAGCCTCTCTTGCGGGAGATGAAGGACCACCCTCTGGCCTTTGTACAGCACTTGAATCAGGCCTGAGCATCATGGGTAAGGTGCTTCCCTTTTTTGTCCTTTGTCTATCAAGTTCCGAGACACTAAACAGCTGTTTGCATGGTGATTCTAGTAGAGTTCTGAGTTTTATTTTTCAGTCCTCCAGGTAACAACCCTTCAGTCTGACCACAGCATCAGCACTGCCCCACTCGGTGACTGCCTTTGGTCCTTTTCTGTGAGATCCACAGAACTCTGCACTTGCTGGTTAATGTATGATGATGCACTGTCTGGCACCCACTCCACTTTCTAATCAGGATTTACTTATGATGAAGAGAGCTCTGACCTGTACATACATTACATATTCTGGAATTATTGATCCTCAGTTGCATGGTTTATTGTAGGCTAGTGGGTTATCTCCACTAAAAAAGCTGTTTCCCTTATAGTGTGGCCTCCTGTTGCTAACTCACAGCTACTTCCCCCTCCTGTCTCTCTGTTGCTCATATTAAGGTTTGAAATACTTTTTTTTTTTTTTCATGTTGTAAGATGTTACTAAGGCCTGCCTCACAAGCAGTTTTTATCAGTCACACACAAATAGTATGTGCCAGTTTTTAAGCCATTGGTGGTTTTAGTTAAGAGAGGTTGCACTGTAGATGGTAATTGTATTGCTCAGTTCTAGCCTTCTGAAGTGTGGACCAACTTCTAAATAAGGCTCAGGTCACTTGTTTGGAACTGTGCCTGTCTCTGTCTCATTGACGTAAGCCCACCAGCAGCGTTGGGTATGGTATGTCATCCCAATCGGCATGTGCCTGGTCTGCAAATGCAGTGTGCCCATAGACAGGCCTGCTGCAGTGGAACTGAAAGTGTTCAGTGTGTGTTATTTCTCTGCTTCAGTTTCCCAGAAGTATCTGGTATCTCTTATGAACACAAGATAGTTTTAGGCACAGAATATTTCATCTGCAGGAAACAGAAGCTTCACAGTTTTACAGGATAATTCCTCTTTTTGGTTTATTTTTTTTGTTTGGGTTTGGTTTTTTTTTAATTTTGAACATCTTGTTTCTCAGGTATTCAGACAGCATTCATTATCCAAGTGACAACTTTTCTTTGGAAGGATATATAGTCTTTATTCATTTTCTGATAAACCCAATACCTTGGATGCGTGGTTAGTGATTAGCAGCAGCTATGCCCATTCAAAATCAATCCCATAGTTGGTTCAAAGAAGTAATCTTATTGCTCTTGCAATTTTTTTCAGTTTGGTGTATCTTCCTGCATTTGTATCTAATCCTGCGATCTGGCTGAGACAGTGATGGAAACTCTTACTTCAGTAGGAGACCTTTGGAACTAGACCTTAGTTCTAGAATGAAAAATGAATTAAAAAGGCAGTTGCACTTCAGAGAGGGAAATTAATACTTGAGAAAGGAAAATTCCTTCTCTGTTTCTGTGGAAGGAAGATTTCAGATAGGTTTTTAAAGTGTGTTTCTTCTCCCTGTAAATTAGCTTCAAAAAGCTAAATCAAGGAAGCAGCTTTTTTTGCATTTTGGGTTTGTTTTTATGAAAGCACAAAATTGTTTAAAATTTTGTTTTGAATATAATGCATATGTAGAAATAAGACTTAAGATGTTCATCCAGAGACATAAAACAGTCCTGTAGTGCAGGACTTGTATAAAAACTAGCTTGTATAATTATTTATAAAAATGGTAACAATCTGTCGGGCATTTTTATAGTGTCAGAGATGGTCATAAGTTCTCTTGTTTTCTTTTTTTTTTTTACCCTTCGAGGTGTAATGTAGCAGTAGGAATTTAAAATGTATGTGTTTTACTGAGGACAGGGAGCTTAAATAGCTGAAATCAAGGGCCACTTGTACTGACTTGATTTACTCGCAAACTCTTTGGAAGCCTGTAGTTTGGATTCTTGTGAGAGGTTATTAGTGTCAGATGCAGGGTAGTTGCTTGGGACCTATTTAATAGTTATGCAGATTATTATTGGTAGTGATCTGTTTACATGAACAGGTAGGATGAAAATGCGTAAGAGAGCTTAGTTGTCTCTGACTTCAGGTGCTAAGAATAAAGTCGAGTTACTATGCAACTGTGTCTGAAAGACAGCCACACACCTTTCCTTTTGGTTCTACCCTGTGCGCATGTAACCTTCCTCTGGGGCCTCCAGGGGGGCAGTTATTGTGGTGCTGGACCTGGTGAGGTGGTTTAGAGGTGAACTTTGTCACACGTATAGTTGCTGACTTACTCATTCTTGTAGGGGAATCAGGCTAGAGAAGGAATTCCTAAATGAGTTCACTTTCATCCCCACTGCTTATACCCTTCCTTCTTGTCTCACTACTCCTTTAAAGCCACTCTACAGCAGATTTATCACAAGGTGCCTTAGGAACAAGGAACGTGTCTGAAATAAGAGCCATAGATATCATTAATCCAAGGGACTATTTCCCCTTGTTTCTCTGCCCGTTTGGGTAGAGGGGTAGGCACTTCCTAAGGTCAGGCAAGGAGAGCCCCTGTAGGCTGTTCCTGGGGATTTTCGTTAGACTGCCTTATTGCTGGAAGATGAGTAGCAGAATGGTGTTTGAGTTTCCTGGTGCCATAAGATCTTTGCCTTTTAAAATCATATGCTGCTGTCAGATATCGAGGAACACCAGAGGACTACTCCTTTTGATATGCTGATGGTAAAACAGGACCAGAGGAACACTAGATAGAAGAGCATTTCTTGTGGCCATTCATAATTTTCTCTAAAAAGAGTGTCTGGATCAGCATTGTGAGTGGTGTGTGTTTGTATGTATTGAGGCCAGATAAGAGACCAAAGCAACACAGTTTCTTTTGATCTACAAGTGTGAAAAAAAGCCTGTTTCTCCTTTTCTCATATCTGGGAAAATATTGGATGTGACAATGTCATGTAGATGTAGCAAAACATCTCAAATAGTAGAATGAAAAACTGGGAACTGACCATGTTAAATACAGTGTCTAATTAGACTGTGAAAGAAGCCAGGAGTTTAGCAGGAGTCAAAGTGCAAAGTCATTTATGTAAAGAAGGTGATTTGCAGTAAATATCAACTATAAAGTTTTAGAAGGTACATAAAACTGCAGAGTTCAAATAAATCTTGTTAGGAGGAGAATTTTCTATGGGGTTATTCCACATTTGTCTCCAGCAACTTATTCTGAAAAGCTGGTGCTGTTGCAGCTGAAGACACATCAGGCCAGGTGGATGGTGGGTCTGACTCCCCTTGGCTTTTCTGTGTTCTGTTCTGGACTTTATGTGTTGCTTTCTCAGAGGCTTCATCACAAGAAACATACCCTTTATCAGGCAGGAAGAGAGGAAGAATTTTGTGATCTATCCGTGAGGGTTATCTGGTTTAAGCCCATCGGGACTGGTGAGTCAAGTCCCTTGGGCAAGGAGCTGGATGCCAGCCATTAAGCTCAGAGCTAAGGAGGCCTTGCCAAATAATGACCTTGATGTTTAGGAGCTGTGTTTGGAAATTATAAATAGCTGGAGATGGTCTCCCTGCAACCTCCAGGATGCCCTGGTGACTGTCTGCTCTCCTCAGAGGGAAGCACTCTGCTCTCAACTCACTGCTCCAAGCTGCTAGCCTAGTTGTTCAACGGGGAGCATTTTGTAGCTGATTATACCTTTTTCAGACCTATATTCTTGTGACCTGTGATGGTTGTCTGTTAGTCCTTATCTATGTGATGTGAATATTTTTGATGTCCTGTGATTTCAAAACTGCATTCTCAGCACCAACCATTTGCTTTTCATGTCCTCCCATGATAAAAAGTTTTAAATGGAGAAGAGGATATTTTAACAGAATGTGGCACTCAACCTCTTGCTGAAGGGCACATATGAAGACTATATTTATAGTGTGCTTGCATTCCTTCTGCGCTTGGTTTGTATTGTTTATATTTGATGTGTTGTGGTTGATTTGTAATAGTATATTGGAACTTATTCCCTTTAAATAAACTTTTCACTATGCAACCAAGAGCTTTGTCTTCTGTTTAAAGTGAGCGTCGACTGAACTACAGACTTTCCAACAAAACAACAATACAATTAAACTTAGTTTTATGAGCCAAGAAGACACAAAACAAGAATACAATTAAACTTAGTTTTACAAGCAAAGAAGAGGTAAATACTCAAAATGTACTTTGCACGCTACTGGACATTCTGGTTGCACCTGGATAGGAAAATCCTTTGTTGTCAGCTGGTGCTGATGGTTTCAGCCAGTGAACTTTCTGTCTGTTAAAATAACTTGCTGGCATTATTTTTTTAATTTTTCAAATTCTCTCCAATGCTTGAGGTAATACTGAATGCCTGAAGAATGGGAGAGGTACAAGCAAGCAGCCAAGCTCATATCATGGGTAAGGGTAGAGTTTGAATGCTTTACCCTCCAGTGCTTCTCATATAGGTAGTTTTCACCTCCATTTGCAGGCATCCCCTATAGCTAGCTATTCTGTTACTTCAGCTTTCAACCTGAAGGATTAAAAACATCTCTTCGGTTACCAGTTACTGATTAAACTATCTAGCAAGAAGTGTTTGCCTTTCATAGCTTCTCATAGCTGCTTGCCCATCAACTTTATCTTACTATGAAGACTATATTTACATGGCCTGAAGGAAGCACCTGCTAGTCAAAATGAGGAATGATACCTGCAGCCCGAGCCATCCTTTCTCTCTTGTCTCATTATGAAACTCTGTAGGATAAGTGCTGCAGAAGTCAGTTGTCTCTATTCTAGTCCTATGCTTCCTTGGCACACTTTTATCAAATAATTGATGGGCAGGAGCAATCGTGAAGGAAGCTGAATAAAGGGCAGATGACTCTGCCAAGCTCAAGATGTTCCATCTTGTTTTAAGACCACCAAAGAGAAACAGCACTACAGCTATTTGATTACCATGCTCTCACTATGAATCCCTGTTGCTGTATGTGGCTCAGGCATATAGCAAAGAGGAAAATTAAGTAACTTGGTGGGATATAAGAAAGTGAAGTGAAATTTCACAACATTAGTTTTTTTTCCCACCCTTTCTGTAATCATTTGTGGTTGGGCTGCAGCAGAAACACTCTGAGTGTGAGCTGTGGGGTGAAAGTCTTGCAGCACACCTTGTTGGCCCTGCCTGGGAAGTGGCTCCTCCTGTTCCAGCTGCACACAGGGAATATTGGTGTTCGGCGGCTTGAAGCCCTGGCATTGCTTTTAGTGGTGTTTGATTATCAACAGCAGTTTTGAGCTTAGCAGAGCGCTTTGCTGTTACACAGGTTCACTCCATACCCCATGGGATCTCTGCAGTAACACGTGCACAGATTTGTTGTTTGAGGAGGGTCTGCTGCCATCCTGCCTTCTCGCGGTGGTAACCCCGGCTGTGGAATAAGAGAAGCAAGTTTCATACCTGTTCCTTATGAGAGCTACAAGACGTGTACGGATACCATCACTCAGGAATCCCCAAACAATCTGTCCCTCTCCGAAAGGGACGAGCGCCCTGGGCTCCAGCATCGAGCAGGATGTGCTGCGGAGGCGCGGGTGGGCCTGCCTGGGGGACGGCCGGAGCTGCTGCCCTGGCTCCCTCGGCCTCCTTCCTGCTGCCCGGGCGCTGCTGTGAGCTGGGGCACTGCGGTCTCGGCCCCTCCTAACGCCCACCAAAGCGGTGGGA